>NC_142086.1:25066928-25226428 GCF_054644295.1 Miniopterus natalensis | reverse complement strand
TCTATCTCTATCTATCTATCTATCTATCTATCTATCTATCTATCTATCTATCTATCTATCTATCTATCATCTATCATCTATCTATCTATCTATCTATCTATCTATCATCTATCTATCATCTATCTATCTATCATCTATCATCTATCTATCTATCTATCTATCTATCATCTATCTATCTATCATCTATCTATCTATCTATCTATCTATCTATCTATCTATCTATCTATCTATCTATCTATCATCTATATCTATCTTTCTATATCTATCTATCATAATCTATCTATCTATCTATCTATCATCTATCTATCTATCTATCTATCATCTATCTGTCATCTATCTATCTATCTATCTATCTATCTATCTATCTATCTATCATCATCTATCTATCATCTATCTATCATCTATCTATCTATCATCTATCTATCTATCTATCTATCTATCATCTATCTATCTATCTATCTATCTATATCTATCATCTATCTATCTATCTATCTATCATCTATCTATCTATCATCTATCATCTATCTATCTATCTATCTATCTATCTATCTATCTATCTATCTATCATCTATCATCTATCATCTATCTATCTATCTATCATCTATCATCTATCTATCTATCATCTATCATCTATCTATCTCTATCTATCTATCTATCTATCTATCTATCTATCTATCTATCTATCTATCTATCATCTATCTATCTGTCTGTCTGTCTGTCTGTCTGTCTGTCTGTCTGTCTGTCTATCTATCTATCTATCTATCTATCTATCATCATCTATCTATCATCTATCATCTATCTATCTATCTATCTATCTATCTATCTATCTATCTATCTATCTATCTATCATCTATCTATCTATCTATCTATCTATCATCTATCATCTATCATCTATCTATCATCTATCATCTATCTATCTATCTATCATCTACCTATCTATCTATCTATCTATCTATCTATCTATCTATCTATCTATCATCTATCTATCTATCTATCTATCTATCATCTATCTATCATCTATCTATCTATCACCTATCATCTATCTATCATCTATCATCTATCTATCATCTATCTATCATCTATCTATCTATCATCATCATCTATCATCTATCTATCTATCATCTATCTCTATCAGCTATCTATATCTATCACCTATCATCATCTATCATCTATATCTATCATCTATCATCTGTCATCTATCTATCATCTATCATCATCTGTCTGAGAGAGAGAGAGAGAAACTCATTCCTAGGGTCTAGAGTCATTTCTTATGTCTGGGACTGATGAAACAGCTGCAGATTTCGATTGTCACATATGCCAGTTAGAGTGATGACCTAAACACCATGATAAATAGGGAAGGACAGAAGTTTTAGAAATTATGAATGTGACCCTGGCCAAGGTGGCTCAGTTTGTTAATATAAAATTTACCTAGTAAGAATCCCATTAGCATAATATGAATTATATTAACCCAAGTTCATATTCCCTAAATGTTCTATAACTATTTTTTTGAAAACCTAACTCTTGAATTTCAAAGACTTTAATGAGTACTAATTCATCTTCTAAACACCCATTTGCAATAAATTATATCTGAAATGAGATATTTTGCAGCTAAAACCCAAGGGGGTATATAAACAATGTATTCAATGCTAGATAATGAAATTTTCTTCTCTTTTATCAATGACTGTGGCTGGGCAGTTTTTCTATAGACTGTTAAACCTCTGATACATCTCACCTCAGAGAAGAAACTTTCTGCATGAGAGTGTCAGGAAACACCTGAAGACATGCTTTTCACCCCAGGCCAAGTTATTAACAGTTCATTTACAATTCTGTCCTTGTAAACCTTTCGAAATTGATATATAGCATCTATTTAACAAGAACTTACTAATGTAAAAGGGACCAACTTGGCTTTTGAATTTCAAAAGTTATCTTAATTAAATTGGTGTTCTTGTACTACATGTACCTGGGGGCCTGGGAAATAAATGAGTTCTGTAAATCATAATATTAATAATGAACATGAATTTTAGTTTAGAAAATGTCTCTGGATTTTCAGATATAGAAAAAGCTATCTTAATACATTTTGTGTTGTTTATTAGTATGCATGTTTTTTCAACTTTCTGGACATTGCTCACAAATCTTTTAATTTTTTTAGTTCACAATTATTATAATCAAGTATTTCTTATGATGAAGAAGTTATACATAATATATTTTACCATAAAGGAGGTAAATATATACAGACACCATATATTTATGTATGTATATACATGTATATACAGATGTATATATTATAATTCCCTCTCAAAGATTTGCAGATTTCAAACTATGTAAACTCCCCCAAAAAGTTTATGGTACTGTTTTAATTTTTAAGTGGATTTTGGGTTAAAACAATTCTGAAAACAATTAGGTTCTAAATGAATATAGTCATTAATTCATTCTCATTATTTTTTGCTTGTTCATTTACAAAATGTTTACCTTATGAAAACATATATTCCTTTATCAATGATCTTTTATTCCAGGTACTCAGGGACTAGGCCATTTTTAGTTTCATATTTCAATGCCCAAAATATTTTAAATGTAATGATTTCAAGATATTGTTCTTTTTGTTATTTATGTACATTGTATTATTTGGGTTATGGATATTTGTGACCTGTTAATTGCATTACTATGTTGTAAAGAACCATAAATATAAGAATATTTAAGGATACTGTGACTGTTAGATCTAAAGATAATATGTCTATTACAGATGCAGTATGTAGGCAGATGTACATATTAGCTCTGTCTTTTCCAAGAAATATATAATTAATGGTTAGTTTACATCAAATATCATATAACACTGTATATAAGTGAATATGAGTTTAAATTTCAGGTCATATATCACAACAGTTATTCAGTGCTTGTGGATAATAGACATATTCCTCTAATAAATATCTATTAAGGGCTCACAGTGGGCAGTGTGCTGTTGCTATGTGGGAAACAAAATTTGAAAATATGTTGTTCATGCCAATATGGAGTTTATATTCTGTAAGAAAGATGACTCACAAAACATATTTAGTATATACAGTACAAGAGTACAAATGGGTTGGATGTTTAAAGTTGTAAGAAAATATTATCAACTGAGAGATCAGCAAATCTTCATAAAATAAGTAACATTTCTGCTGGCCCTGGAAGAATAATTAAGGTTGGAAGAGTAAAGAGAAACTCAATGTTGGAACAGTTAAATGCACGTAAAATAAATCGCATGGAAAAGACAAAAAGGCAGGAAAGCATATATTATATTCTGGGAAAAATGAACTATTCCATTTGTTGATACATGAGAATCTGATTTATACCAAATAATTTTATAAATTTACATAAAATTAAGAAGCTCAGATTTTATTCTCTATCCCATAAAACCATTTTAATGCATTTACCTAGAAGTGATATGGTGAACCCGCCTGCTGGCTGCTGGGCCCCCCATGAGCCGCAGTCTGAAGCCAGCGTTGGTTCAGCCCCTGTCAGGACCCCAGGGCAGGCCCAGCCCAGCCGCTCACGTCTAACTTCCTGCCTAACAATAGGACATATTAATGTCCAGAGGAGTTGATACTAGAAATCTTGATTTGAGTTTTATAGTTTGTGTGTATGATCAATGTATGCTGTGACAATTCAGAATTCCTTATTTCAAGCTGTCAGTATGGCAGACTATCAGCACATTTTTACTAAATTCTGTAAGTCAGGTGATGTTCCATATAGAGAGCAACGGGCAGTCAGAATGGATGCCAGCCAGTGTGCCCTGCCAGTGCGGTCTGCTTTACGTCAAGTTGCATCTAGCTCCCTACGATGAGCTATACCCCATCCAAAGTCATGTAAATGACTACGAAGTTAAAAGCTTGAGTTTAATTTTTTAATAAATATAGATAGATACTGTATATATGTTATACTATTTAAGTGTTTTTCAGTGATCAAGGTGAAAAATTCACTTAACATGTATTATATTTTGCCTCCTAGCTGAAATATTTTATTTTCTTATCAAAATCTATCTTCTTTCTTCCTTTCTCCCTCCCTCCCTCCCTCCCTCCCTCCCTCCCTCCCTCCCTCCCTCCCTCCCTCCCTCCCTCCCTCCCTCCCTCCCTCCCTCCCTCCCTTCCTTCCTTCCTTCCTTCCTTCCTTCCTTCCTTCCTTCCTTCCTTCCTTCCTTCCTTCCTTCCTCCTTTCTTTCTTCTTTCTTCTTTCTTTCTCTTTCCTCTTTCTTTGTATCAAATCATGGAAGTTTTATTTTTTAAGGTAATCATTATTGATTTTATATAGTTGTATTTTCTTGTGAATTAACAGCATTTTCATTTGACTATAAAAAAGCAAATTAGTTTACCTAATATACCCAATTCTAACTGCAGTAGTAATTTTCTAACACCTGCAGCTATAATATTCATTAACTTTTTCTAATATTATAAAGTGAAACATCATCAAAAATCTCTGAAGAGCTGGAAAAACCTGAGGTTGCAAGATAATTACTGTACTATATCTGACTTTTGTAACAATTGCCATAGTTAGAGCTGAATTTCACATTTGCACTTTTATAAAAAATTAAAACATACACTAATTAGTAGATCTCATTAGCTTACTCTTGTTTGAAAGAAAATAGCTATGGAAAACTATGGTGTTATTTGGCCATGTTAGTATATAACTGGAGGCGGTTGCTTACAATGTCATATCTACCAGGGTTGCACTCAGAAATGAATGACTTAATCCATTCAATCTGTGTGTGTATCTTGTTTCAGAAGAAAAAGAATGTTTCTCTGGCAAGAATAAGTTTCTCACATCAGACTTATATTTCTCCCTCTGTGCACGGCTCTTGTAGATGAAGAGATGTATAGCCAGATTTCCCTTCCAGGAAAGACTTGTTGCTCAAGCAGTAAGTTCCTCCTGGGTTTGCCTTAAGTATTGAAAGTCACCTTACTTGAGGCCAATTCCTCCTCAAAATGGCCCATATTCAATAACTGATCAGGGCAGGGTCTAAAACCCATGGCCACTTCATCTCAAATTAGCTACTTTATATATGATACTTACTCTCTGGGTGGTTTTGGCCAATGAGTATTTTATGAGCCCACATTACAATTCAGTTTCTACTCCCTAATTCTACTTCTTCTCTATGCCTTTCTTATGTGTTGATCCCTAAAAATACCCTGCACACCAAATGCCAACTCTGTGTCTCCTCTGAAGAACCCAACCTACAACAAGGGTATTTTTAACATGGAGAGAGCCAGATGAAATATTGCTAATGCTGTTGTTCTCACTCATATATTCAAAAAGAGGAAGTAGGTCATACAAATATGACACGTACTTGTTTGTAATTTTTAAAAAAATGATAAATAAGTAAAAATATCTAGAAAATAGCTAAGGCATAAGGATATGAACACAAGGAATTTCAGTGACGGAAGGAAGAAACTCCTGTCCTGTCTGTCTCTTGGATCAGCTTTCCAAGGTCCTTTAGTTCCAATGAAATATATTACCAGCAGACCCATTTGTCAGCAGCTCTTATAAGGTAGCTTTCGTTGGGTCAGGCAGATCACCTTGTCTCTGTGCAGACCATTTATACCACTTACCAACAGCAGCTCACTTTATACACATAAAGTAATAGCACAGCTATAACACTACAGACAACCAAAGACACAAGACCTCTATTCTTTGTCTTTATGTCTGGTTATTATAACCTCTACGGCATAATGTGCTTTTAAGAACTCTGCAATTTGTTAATTTGCCATTATGGATGATTTTCCTATTAGCAGTTAACATCTTAAATGTGCATATTTATTTAAAACTTACTCAAATAAAATATATGGAACACAATTTGACAGGGATCTGGCTAAGCGCTACATATAAAATGAGAAAAATGTATAAGATACACTCTTATATGAAGGAATTCACAGTCTAATGCAGAGGACAAGTAGGTAAGCAAATGAGATAACTGTCATGAGAGAAATAATTACAAGGCAGACACATGGAGGGAGCAATTTATTATTACCTTTAATGTGCTTATTGATCAGTACCAGCTATACTTATTCCTTCATCGGTGCTACTTCTAATTTGCTCTGGATTGCAAAAATGCATAAACAAAAAAGATTTATTATGATCATGTATAAAGTTAACAACTATGAATGATATTCTGTGAGAGCTCACTTCAGAGAAAATTGATTTTTATAGGATATAACTAGTGACATACATATTTTGAATATTTGAGAAAATGTTTTAAAATTACTTTTGCCCTGGCTGGTGTGGCTCAGTTGGTTGGGTGGAGCATTGCCGCAAGCACTCGGATGGAGTCTCAGGTTCAGATCCCAATTGGGACACAAACCTAGGTTTCAGGTTTAATCCCCAGTCAGGACAAATACGGGAGGCAACTGATCTATGAGTGTCTCCCACATCAATGTCTCTCTCTCTCTCTCCCCCTTTCACATTCCCTGAAAAGCAACGGAAAAAATATCCTCCTGTGAGGATTAAAAAAAGATTAAGTTTTGTGATTCAGTAATGGGATTATGTATGTTGCTTTCTGTTTAATTCATGTTTAAATAATTAGTGCAATATTTGATATTTCATCTGCTATGGCATATTCCTCAATCAGATTTAAACAAGGGAATGAAAATGAGTTTTATTTTATTTGTTTACATAAATAAAAAATATTAAAAATATTTTTTAATATTCAGTAACTTAGGCAAATAAAATGTAATATAATGTTTCCCCTTAGGACTAACTAATCTGTATATTAAATATTAGTGTTTATAATATATATATTATCAATATAAAAATATTTAAGAATGTTTTGCTTGTTTTTCTTTTATTTTTTTTTACCCTAGCCCTGGCTCTAACCCTAAAGATTTAAGTAATTTTTATTACATAATTTGATTTTTGTTCTCCCTCCCTCCTCTCTTCTTTTTCTCTGTGCCATTTTTTCTTCTTTCTTTCTTTTGGTAAGTACCTTTATCCACAACTTTATAAAAGTAAATATGATAAAAGTCTGGTAGTCAGCTCCTCGGTAATTTCAATTAAAAATTATGTAGTGATAAGATCTTGCTTTTTAGCATTAAACATTCTGGATAATTACTCAGTATTTTATGTAGAATTCAGGAAAAATGGCTGCATTCTTTTTAAATAGTTACTGGATTAAAGGATGAGTGAGTCATAATGTTCATTCTGTTGGGCAACAGGGTGGAGATGTTATAATTAAACATGAATTTCCCAACCTTTTATGGGAGCTGATAGGCTTGACCTACTCAGTTACTTCTCTGAGTAAATATCTTGACAAATAATAATACTGGTATACACATTTTATTCTTGTTTATGTTTCTGGCGTATTCTAACAGTCATGCAAAGACTAATAAAAAATTGATAAATAAGAGGTTGTGTGGCTAATATATATGATAATATTTTTAATTTGATCATTCCATGTATATGTTTAGTTAAATATATTGGTCTTAAAAATCTAAGCCTTTTTTTTTTTTTTTTTTTAAATCCTAACCTCAAGACATGCTTATTGAGAGGAACAGAGAGAGAGAGAGAGAGACATGGATGTGAGAGAAACATTGATCGGTTGCTTCTGGTACATGCCCCAAGCAGGGCTCACAACCTAGGTATGTGCCCCAATGGGGAACAGAACCTGCGACCTTTTTGTGTACAGGATGATGCTCCAACCAACTGAAACACACTGGTCAAGGCAAGACTTTTTAATATTGTTCCAAGTATAAATCAACTTGAAAGATTTTGTTATCTACACAATCAAATATTCAGTAAACTCCTCCTCTATGATTTTACCCTTATCTGGGTAAAGGAAGCATAAAAGAAGTATAAAGTAGAATACCTAACTAAGATTTGTACAATTCAGTTATGTAGGTCATAAATAAATAAGCAGGCATTTGTTTTGATGCCCTTTACATTACCAGGTTCACAAGTTTATTCCTATTATAGGTGTCCCATGTACCCTTATCCTTGAACTATATTAATTTTTGAGGAAATTCAGCCCAATATTTAAAAATTTAGGCCATAATCTGACCTTAGACTTAGATTCCAGGGTCACATTGGCCAGTCAAGAAATCACGGGTCCTGTTCTCTTTAAAGCATGGAAGATGCTCCACAATAGCTTCTGGGCTCAGAAAGTACTCTTAATGAATCCTTGCTCTCAGGTCCTTAACAGGACATCTTGGAATACCTGTAATTCTCCTACCATTTTTTTTTTTTTAAATTCTTGTATTGATAGATTGATTTTTAGAGAGAGAGAGGAAGAGAGAGAGAGAGAGATACATTGATTTGTTGTTCCACTTATTAATTCCTTCTTTGGTTGGTTCCTGTATGTGTTCTTGAGACAGTCCAGTAAGCCAGGACAAGTGAAATAGGGAAACTGAGGCAGATAGCTGAACAAACTGACAGAATAATTTACAGCAGGTACAGAAAGTCACCCCCCTAGAAATAATATCTAAGACTCAGTTGTATTTCAGCTCCAGACCCAGAAAAGCAGCAAAACCAGGTGAGTGACAGCAGGACCAGCTGCAATGACTAACAACTCCCTGCCCTGACATTGATCAATTGGTGGAGACCATGACCCTGGAGGAATGCACCTAGAAAACTAATGAATATTCTGCTAAAACCCTCCCTTGTGACCTTCCCTAAGATTACCCACTGTGAGAAAGAGATAAAGCCTCAAGACAAAGGACCCAGTGTGTGCTCTCCCTCTGGGAAGCAGTCCCCACCATTCCCTTTCCCCTCTTCTTCCCTCACTTTTTCCCCACAGGCATGCATCTTCTAAACTCTAGGGACTCCCCGAGACTTGCAACCTAAGGAGCAATGGGCAGCGACAGCCTGTTGCATGATAGTCCCCTGAACCTGCTCACAAAGCCCCTTTTCTCTGACTTCCCAGAGACCTAGGGCAGCCCAGCCTAGGCTTTCCCGTTGCTTCATCTATGCTAAGCCCTTTCTTGTTTGATTGTTCCCAAATTTAATAAATGTTCCCTCATAGTTATCTGGACTTGTGTTGTGAAAATTTTCCTGCCTGAAGTCAAGAACCCACATACTACCTGCCAGCCCTAGGTACACCTGCTCAGGGCCATGTCTCCTTTCCGGTAACACCCTGATCAGGGATCGAACCCGCAACCTTGGCTTGGTGTATCCCATTGACATTCTAACCAACTGAACTACCCAGCTAGGTCTTCTAATTTCTTTTCTACTTGGTTAAAATAAGGTCATTTAAAACAGAACATAGATATTTCCTATGTGTTAAAATTGATCATAATTCCACTCTAGTCTACTCTGTTTAAAATTGCCGCATGTTGACCTAGCCATGTGTCAAGCCATTATACCCTTCAACAATTTTAGATAGAATGTCTCTTCAAGGCAAGCTACCACTAAAAATATTACTTCTCTGAATGCTCTCATTAACTGATTGCCTTTAGTGTTGTGCTCTCTGTGAATTAAAATTGGTAGATTTAGGTCTGAATTAAATCACTCTGCTTTCTTTGCATATTTTTATCACAGGCATTCACAGATGCTCATCATCTTTTTCCCATTAAATATGTTAGCACACTGCCACCCACACTCTTGCTTTGCAGTAGATAGAAACAAATTTTCATCTGAATGACATGACTTTAAATTTTAATTTAACGCATTTAAAAAGTGGTACAAAATAATGTAAAACTTTCTTAGCCTTTATCATTCTACCTAAATATAATGCCTGACATTCATAGATATCACAAACTTTAGCTACCATCATTTAACCTTACAATGATCCTATGAGACAGTTATTGTTAAGGAAAATAAATATCCCATCCTTGATCACTCTGATGATTAATGATTAAAATTTAGATTGATTCCATGCTGTTTGATTTTAAGCCAGAGTATTTATCAAAATTGCATTTAAAAAGTTTTTAAAAAGTGAAGGATAAGAAGAGAATAAATGATAAATAATTTGTATAATTTTATAGCTAAAAAGTACCTTTACTATCAAGAGCAAGGTTACAATAAAAAAATAAATTCTAAGTAGCTTAATCCTACACCTGATTCAAAAATTAGAAATAGTATTCTAAATCCTGGTAAGAACAGGTCTCTAGCATCACCTGGCAACTTATCTGCACTGAAATAGAAATATATTTTACAGGGTCCTTTTAGTAAACATTAAAACACCTAAAAATACCGTATACTTTATCATTTAAAGTCAGTCATTCTTGAGAGTGTAGAGACAAATTATAAACACTGCAAAACAACGGACATAAACTTGGACTATCTCAGGCAAACCAGAATATAAATGTTCACGCTATTGATAATATGAACTTTGCTGAGTCTTAAACTCTGGGTTGTTATATAAAGCTATTTTTATTTATTATTCCCTCTACTAACTGGAATAACACCCTTCACCCTCTCCAACTGACCCCTCAATGTAAAACACCGAATCTTGCCAAATTTCAAAGCATCAGACTCTTTCCCCCATTGATCTCTCTAGCATAATGGTTGTCAAGTGTTTTGGTCTCAAGATCCCTTTATAGTCTCAAAATTACTGAAAACCCCAAAGTGATTTAGTTTATATAAGTTATGTATACTAACATTTAACATATTGGAAATTAAAAATGAGAATTTAAAAGTATTTAATCATTTACTCAAAAATAAAGGTGAACTGGCTACATGGAAACACTATTATTTAAAAAAAAATAAGTTCTTTTACTAAAACAAAACAAACATGAGAAAAGTGACATTGGTTTGTACTTCTTTATTTCTTTAAGATATGGCTTAACAGAAAATAGATTTTCATGTTTCCTTCTGCATTCAATCTATTGCAATATGTTAATTGGTTGAAATACAAAGAGCAAATTCAACATCACACAGATATATAGTTGGAAAAGGAAAGTGTATTTGAAGTCTTCTAGTATAGTTGTAGATACTTTTTAGTACTAGACAAAAACATAGTAAATGGTAAATTTTTTAAGGTCAGTTATGATGGCTTATCTGAAACCACATGAATAAAATTTTAATTCCTTGTTACACTAACATATGTTGGCCTGTTTTAACTTTGAGCAGATCATTTATCAATGCATTATTTTGTAATATTAATACCATTAATAATCTGGTTATTAAATAACAGGAAAGGAATAAGGGAAAGACTAGATAATATGGGCATGCCATTTACAGCCTTGCCAGGAAGCTGCAGTTAACATTCTCCAAATTTGTTCCCCACAGATCACTGGGGGAAGGGACTGGACAATAAACACATGCACAGTAAGGTCTGAGTGACTTGGGAAGATGCTTATCTGTCTGCCACACTGAGGAACAAGTCAGTGGCCATAGTAGGCGTGGCCACTGCAAGAACCAGAAGATTTTATATTTAAGTTCCTAAACAAAGGAAACCCCTCTCTCTATTGCTGCTTGCACTTGACTCCTTTTGTAGGGGGCACAGTGCCCTGCATTCACCTACATGGCCCACAGCTATGTGGGACCCACACAATGAACTGATGGACTAAACCTAGCCTGATGCTACATTGGACCCACTTCCACTATGGAATAGACACGTTGGACACTGGCTCTACTTTTGGCTCTACTGGAGCCACAGCCACACTTTTTTCAGGACTGAGTTAAGGAACATGGCACTTTATAACCTAAGAAATACAATTCCATGCCCTTAAAAACCATTCACTCTCCTGTGGGAGTCTTAGAAAATTCATTTTCTGAAAATATCGCAGGAGCTGCCCCACTCCCACCCGTGTTGGGGAAATTGGACCCACTGATTTCTCCAGCAACAATACTATGCAATGGTCTTTCAGAAAGTACTGCTTCATTGAGTTATATACATCTTCCACCTATTACATATTCTGTGATATAGTATCAAAAATCATTTTTAAAAGAAATCATGAACAATCTCAAGTCTTTAAGTATTGGCTGTTAGGATAATGATGTTGTATGCAAGTTTTTCGAAGAGCTAATCTTTACTTGAAAGCTATAAGTTTATCATTGACAACAAATGCTATCACTTTTTTAAGCAACAGGTTTATTTCCTTCATTTTTCAGAAAAAGAAAAAAAAAATCTGCCAAATACTCAAGACTGAAATAAAAATTGTTTATCACTCATTCTTTCAAGTAAAAATGGCATTTCATGGAAAACAACAAAAACTTGTACAGCTGGCAGTAGATGAGTGCCAAAGGTGTTACATTTGTGGATTTTTCTTTGCTATACCTCAGGATTAATTATTGAGAAATGGCTGAGTCACAAGAATGATGGAAGTTACACTCCAAAAGGGCAATGTTATCATTGACTGAAGATCCCTATCATGAAACGAAAATCTGTAATGTAAAACATTTCATTACCTTGATATTTTCTGATCACACTTTTAGATGAATTTATAAACATTTAGGAATAGAATGCTCTTTGGTTTGGGTTTTTGTTTGTTTATATATATTTTTATTGGTTGTTGTCAGTATTACAGATATTCCCCATTCCCCAGCCTGGCCTTCCCCACACTGTGGTCTGTGTCCATGGGTTATGCATGTATGCATGTCAGTTCTTTGGTTAATCTCTTCCCATCCTCTCCGTCCACCTTCCCCACTGAGCTGTCAGTCTGCTCCATGCTTCCATGCCTCTGGACCTATTTTGTTCATCAGTTTATTTTGTTCATTAGATTCCACATAGAAGTGAAATAATGTGATACTTGTCTTTCTCTAGCTGGCTTATTTCATGTAGCATAATCCTCTCCAGGTCCATCCGTGCAACTTTTTGAATCAGTTTCTTTATTTCATTCCTGCTCTCATCAATGGTTTTCATTTATTCTCTGCCATGTACCTTTGGCTTGTGGTGATATTTATAATGAGTCAATCAGCAAAGGTGACTGACTGAATTGATTTATGCCAAATGGACCTGTCCCCCTCTCATATAAATGGCATGAACTCCATAAATCTACGCTCTCGAAGTGTTAGTCGGCTTTAATGAAAGCAGAGCACTTCTCCCAAGAGGAGCAGCCATGCCGTTCCTCTCTGTTTATCTTGTAAAGAGCAGTAGGAGCTCTGAAATATAGCTGACACAACTTTCCATTATTTCCTGGTCACCTCCGTTTTATACGGCTTACACATTTAAAAATTTTGAATTTATAAATATGTCACAGAATATGTTACTAAGATTAATATATGTTACTAATATTAGTAACATATACTAATAATATGTCACAGAATATGTTACTAATATTAGTAACATATACTAATATTACTAATATTAGTAACATATACTAATACTAATATTAAGGTACCCTCAGATATTAATTAGTCAACAGGCATGAATAAGACGACTGAGTCGTATAACCACTTTCTACCATGCCTTGAGGTGAGGAATTTGCAATTTCATTTATTCTTCACAAAATTAGTATTAAAATGGTCAATATCAATTAACATTTAAAGAAACCGAGGCATTAGAGAAGTTAAGTTGTTCAGTTATATCCCAGAGAAGAACCCAAGCAAGAATTTATATCTTTATTCTGGAGCTGGAGCTTTTAAACACAGAACTACGTAATCTCTCATTTACTACACTCAGAAGACTGTGTATATAAATAAATATACATTATAAAGATCTTGTACTCTAAATTGAAAAAAAGGTACAAATACGATTTAATTTGAACCTACTTAATCACTGGAATAAAAGAAGTGTGGACATTAGCTGATAAGAAAGAAATAGGAAAACTTTGAAACTAGGCGAGAGTTGAGCAGGAAGCCCTATAAGACACTAAAGCCATGCCCTGGCCAGGGTGTCTCAGGTGGCTGAGTGTCATCCTGTGCACCTAAAGGTTGCTGGTTTAGTTCCCAGTCAGGGTACAGACTCAGGTTTTGGGTACGATCTTTGGTCAATGTTTCTCTCTCTCTCTTCCTCTCTCTCTCTGTCTCTAAAATAAATAAAACATTTAAAAAAAAAAAAAAAAGTGAAGCCATGCAGAAGTTAACTGGAAATAAGAGTCTCACAAAGATACTCATTCTTATGACAAAAAAAAAAAAATGACTTGTTACATTTAATTTTGTTTCCTGTTTAAGAAATGCAATAATGGGAAATAATTAAAGTGATGTTTAATCCTGGCTGTCAGTATCAGGAGTCTCTTCCTAGTAGCCATGTCTCATAAGTCAGTTAAAAGAAAAAATAGGCATCTGTCTGACACATGGAATCATAGAAAATATTACTGGCAGCATGTTGCAAAGTGTACCTATTCACACAAATATTATAATGAGCTTTGTTAATTATTAAAATATCATTTTGTGTTCCAAAACTACTCATTAGTGTTTTACTATAACAACTTGCTGGCCCTAAAATATTCAGTTATTAAAACTTAAAAGTTACATATATTAAAATGGGGAAACTTCTGATGTTTGTCTTTTGGTATTTGGAATTTTGAGTATACTTTTCTAGTACTTCCTAGTTAAGCACAACCTAAAATAACACTTAACAAAATGCCTTGTATTGTCATCCAGCTTTTAAATCTTTGTGAAGGCCAGTTAGAAATTTTTAAGGCCATGTATGTTTTCCATAATTTCAGCATGTTCAATAAAAATAGAAAATTATGAAATGTTAGCCTATGTCTTATCATAGAGGCCCTAACATGGGGCTGTGCAGACTATGCAATTCATTACTCCAGGAGATGCCACTCACAGCATCATCTATGAGATGGCCCAACTCCAGACCAATCTTTATTGGCATTGGAATAGTATTAAGAATAAAGATCCTGATAGTAAAATTCAGACCTGGAGAAAAGCAGAAGAAATGACATATTTAACATGCTATCACACATAAAAAGTTTAATTATTTATAAGGGCTTTGGGGTGGGGGGGTTGTCATGCAACTTGTTCTCTTTAAAACTAACATAAATTTTGTAAAACTGAACACCCATTCATGGACACAAGTCTATGCTAACTTTGAACTCTCAAGGTGTCCAAAATATCTGTATGGATTAACTTACAAGAATGAGGAAGTGATATTTTATGTTCCAAAGACGCAGTGAAACTTCTGAGTGTGTTCTATTTCCCAGAGCAATCAGTAAGCTTTCACATTCTTTGTTTTGTGTGTGTACCCTTAATATAGTTGTGATGAGTAATAGAAGTTGTTTTTATATTTGATCAGGGAAATGTTAGAGTAATAATAACTAATATTTGCACTTAAAATCCTTAGAAGAGAGTTGTTAGTGGACAAAGAAACAAAACAGTTTTTGAAAAAAATCTACCTTTAAATTACTTGAAGAAAAATGCAAAATATCTAGAGCTAGATTCAACATTTATGAAATGCTTTAATAAAAAAGCAAGCCACATTTCTCAGAGCTCAAGAGGGATATAAATCTTAAACATTACTTTCTCTGTATCCATTTTTACTAAAATATAAGTCATTCTAATGGTTAGTTAAATAAGACCATAATTACATTACATTTGAATTTGCATCTATAAACCATTCTTTTATGCCCTTACTAATGTCTATTTAATGCTTGGTTGTCCATTGTTACAATTTTACTTGAGAACATGAGCTTAGTATTGAAAGAGTCATTTTAGTCTAATATGAAAGTGTTTTAATAATGTGGATGATGGGATTTATTATTTGTATTTGAATAAATACAATTTTGAGGTAAGAGAAAATCTTTCTTACAAGATGAGAAAAAGTACTACGTAGTAAATCATGTTACCATTACATTTTTTTTCTTATTTCTTTTATATTCTATCATTAAAAGGTGGAAATTTCTATAGAGAACCAATTTCAAATGAAGGCAATTCTGGTTTTGAAAAATATTTATGTTATAAAATTTATTTCGTAGACATACCTCCTGTGTCTCTCTTCTAGTTTCAGCGTCATGGGTACATTCATTGAGTGTTCTAAGTACAGAAGATGTAGGAGGTGTGAGGGAAGACAAAATATGGTCTAATTTGACAGTTTGAAATGATGTATCTCAAAATAATGTGTTAATTCAAGACCAGTCCGTCCCCCCAAAGTACATGTGACGTATTGCATACTTTATTGTTAGATATTGTTTGTAACAGAATTATAGATAGATTCATTTTAATGGGGGCAAATCTTGAAAATGAAAAGGGAGATGGGTTTGTAAAGAGTTATTCCTACTGCCCCGGCCTGATCACTCAGTTGGAGAGTCATCATGTGCACCAAAAAGGTTACAGGGCACCTACGGGAGGCAGCCAATGGGTGTTTCTCACATCAATGTCCCTCTCTCTCCCTCTCCTTTCTCTCTCTCTTAAATCAATAAACATATTCTTGGGTGAGGATTTAAAAAAAGAGTTATTCCTATTTATTACCTTTTAAAGAAATTTGCATTTACAATGTTTTGTGTTTTTTAGGAACTAAATGCTAACATAAAAGCACTGATGAAGTAAAAAACCAACCAAAGCTTTGCTTAAATAGAGAGTTTGTCTTGTTGTTTTTAGACTTTTTAAAATCTATTGTACCGTTGTAACCCCCTCTTCACCACACCTCTGATTTTGGAAAATGATGACTTTTAGATCTGTGCACTATGGGGAAAATAACTGTAACTGAATTATCACATTACATAGAATATTTATTTATTTATTTATTTATTTATTTATTTATTTATTTATTTATGTATTTATTTATCATTCAATACATAGTTAAAGAGCACTTAAATGAGTCAGATACTCTACAAGACCCTGGATATATAAAGTTTTCTATTCATTAGGGGCTAGCACTAGTGGAGAAAGCAGGGGACGTATTCATAAGTGCTCTGCTAAAGATACCCACAAGTGGCATGGGAACCCTGAAAGTTGGCCTCAAAATCAAATTGTAGAGTCAAGGCAGGACCTGAAGACTAGATGGCAGTGTGGAGAAGAGAAGCTGCATTTTGGAGTCAGTCAGATGAAGCTAATGTGGAAGAGACACACTGTAGGGACCAAGGATGAGGGGCCAAGGATAGTAAGAGACAATCGTGTGCGCCTCATAGCTCTGGAACTTATACTGTGGGTCTGTAGAACGGGAATATAGATGTGTGGAGGAATTGTAAGCTAGGGAGATCGGTTTACTAGGGTTAGAGTTTTTTATGCATTTTAGAATCATTCTAAGTGAAGTGATATAAGGATAGGATGAGGAAAGGTTCTTGGATGGATTGATATAAAGATCCAGCGAGACATTCAACACAGTATCTCAGATAAGAAACAGTAAGGTTCTGAACCAAGATACTGACTTTATGTATAAAGACACTTTCATTTAAAGTCAAGAATTAATTTGAAAGGTAGACTCACCAGGACTTTTCTTTCAACAGAAATTGAAAAAGCGAGATAAAAGGTGGCTTATGAAGCCATGTCACTAAAGTGGTTGGAGGGCATGTACAGCAAATATAGACTAGGGATGAGCAGACAGGAGGACAGCTTCCCCTTTTAATGATATGTTAATTAAGGCAGGTGACATTATTGTAGATGTATTAAGTTCTAAGGAGTGGTGTAGAAATTAAGGGATATTTTATTAATAGTTTTCATGTTCTCGGTTAGGTAGATGGCAAAATTAAATGATTATAGTTGAGGAGGGGATGGGAAAGGTGTTAAAGGGAATTGGTATGTATTTGGAATGACTGGTGAAAGGACTGGGAGAAGGAGATGATTAGGGATTGCTGAACACCTTTTAGGTCTCAGCACTAAAGAAAGTTATTATCTATATTGTATTTTTTGTAATTTGTTTTTCAAAAACTGTGCTGCAGTTGTGAGTAATACTAATCTAAATGTGACCTATTGGCATGGATTGCAAAAGGAAGGAAGGATGGTTACCAGATTTGAAGAAGCTCAGGTGTTGTAAAGGTAGAGTTTGAAAAATAATTCAATAGACATTAACCTGCAATTTAAGGAAGCTATTAATTCAAACTTATTTACTGAGCACTTACTGTATGTTATATATTATGCAAATAAGAGAAAATATGGACTTCTTTAATAAGTTTCAAATCTTAAGAGGAATATGCTCTTAAGTTTTACTTATAATATCAAAGAATTAGCATGTCAAGTCATAATAGTAATTTCTGTTATCATAGTCATATCTAAAGTACTTGGATATTCACTTTACTTTTTAAACATTGTTAATTTTCTTAATGGAACCACATTTCTCATGTTTTTATATATAGTATATGTAAATACATATGTATGCATTTATGTATATTACATATACAAGGTGTATTTTGACTTGCTAAGTCATTCTGAAAAGAACTGTGATACTGCAATTTCTATATTGATTTGACAAAGCATGACTTTGAGTAAAATGTGACTAAAGCATGAATATTCCTGCTCTGAGAAAATAGGAAAAATTACAACTGAGTAGGGAGGTGACGAGAAAAGCCTTGGAACAAACTTTCTTTCTTTTTTCTTAATATATTTTTATTGATTTCAGAAAGAGGAAGGGAGAGGGAGAGAGAGATAGAAACATTAATGATGACAGTTATTGATTGTCTGCCTCCTGCACGCCCCCTACTAAGGATCGAGCCCACAACCTGGGCATGTGCCCTGACCGGGAATCGAACCCTGATCGCCTGGATCCTAGGTCAATGCTCAACCGCTGAGCCACGCCAGAGAGGCAGAACAAACTTTCTTACAGATTATTCATAAATACTCATTAGGAAAAAAAGGAGGTATATTACAATCATTGATTCTGTTTTTCATAAGATGAACCCAGAGCAACTGAAATATTCCTAAACTGTCAAGATTCATATCCTAAATCTGAAACAGTTTAAATGCAATATTACAAAGTGAGCTCAAATTGAGAATATGATGTGCATTTTATTACATTATCAGTTTTAAATAAAACCACTGGGGCTGCTTATACTGCAGAAACATCCTAGAGGAAACAGAACTTGAGTAATGGAAAAGAGTCTTTATGTCAGCATTTTGCTTTGAAAATATTACAGCATAATATGAAGTTTTAAAAGAAATCTTTTCATATCCAAGTAAAGGGCCTTCACCTATCAACCACATTCCCAAAGCAATTTTTGTGTTCCAAAGGTTATAGAGAACTTCTTCAGGCAGTACTTGAAATACCTCCTCCAGTCTGAAAGAAACCAGGCCATCTCTTCCTCACTCCCGAAGGGGTCCAACCCAAAAGAAATAAAGTATAACAAATGAAATCACTTAAAGACAAAATATTATTTTTTGATTGAATCCTCTAGAAAATGAACCACCTGCCTAGCTAATCCTATGACTGGCATGTAGCAACCACTTAAACATTTTTTCCATGAATCAATGAGTGAATGAAAGAATACATTCAGGGCTTTCTTTTAGTATTAAACAAACTTGGGTGACTAAAAAGCTCAGTAGCAGTGAAAATTAAACCAGATACACTCTTCTTATTTGTAAAATTGTAATGATAATACCTCTATCAAGATTGGTAAAAGGTGCAAGTGACATGTTTATGCACATCACCCAGGAATTTTTCTGTATAATAGAAAAATTAACAAATAAATGTAAATCTCTTTATTCTTCTTCCCTGACACATTTTCTGGTAACCTGACCCATCATTTCATAAGGATGAGTTTTTGTTAAGTATCAAAATAGGATTTAAGTTTTTTTCTGTATGTAAATTGTGCTGCATTAAAGCATTTAAAACTTTCTTAGCTTTTAATTTCATAAATATTAGGAAACTCCTACATTTGCAATCGGAACAAGTAAGAAAAGAATTAAACTTGTATAGGGTTAACCACTTTCTTGCAAAACTACCAGTTGGATTATATTTTTAAACAAACCTATACAGAAACCCAATTTTCTAAAACATTAAATAAATCTTTAGAAATAATGAAGATTAAAATCAAATATGCAATAAACTCTTACTCAAGTAGAGGTGGGTTAATTTGGGGGACACAAATACTGCTGTGGGACTTACGGTAAGATAAGCTTTGAATTTGATTGAAAGGTTGGAAACTTGAAAAATTAATAGTAAATTAGAGCATGTCGCTGACACAGTACAGAAACTGACATTCTCAGAGGCAGAAAAATGCTGGCTTCTAAGCCAGTATATAATGATCCAAACTGTAGGGAGTACTTAAACTTTAAACAACAAAAAACTTTCATTTGTGAATAAAACAGACACACTGCCCTACAAAGAGCTTATGGCAAAGTGGACTTTCACTGTTTACTCTTCACTACTAAAATTCATAATCACACATCCATGTGAAAGTAAAAAATATTTTACATATGTATTCATACTGGAAGAAGTACCTCCAAAGTCCATTCCCAAATAGAGGACTTAGAATGTCAGAAAGAGCCACAGTCAAGTTCTTGGGAGAGCAACTGATGGACCCGAGGGTTCAAACCCCCATAAACAGCACCTGTGGATTCTCTTAGGGAGGCTGACCAGGCTTGACAATGAGAGAGTGGCAGCTTTTCTAGAGGAATGACTCTAGATATATTTCTGTGGTCCAGATCCTAAACACAAGTGTAAATTCAGGGAGCCAGAAATGATGCAATATGCTGTTAAGTGGACTCTGACAATGAAGTCCCAGTGAGTTCCAAGAATTAATTTCCCCAGCCACGATCAAGATGACCTCTAGAGTAGTGCTTCTCAAACTTTAATGTCCACATGAATCACTTGGGGAACTTGTTAAAAATGCAGATTTTAGTTGAGTAGGTCTGAGGTGGGGACTGAGATTCTGCATCTTCAACAAACTCCTGGGTAAAGCTGCTAGTGTACAGAGAAAACTGAATAACAGAGATGTGGCCAGAGCTGGCCTTGGTCTCAAGCTGGTGTCTGTAACATTTAATTGGCTTCGGGCATAGTGGACTGTGTCAACAGTTAGACGAATGTGATTGCTCAATCCCATATTCTCTGGCTGTAACAAAATGGGATATTATGGTGTTCACCCCTAGATGGCTGAGAAATATCATGGTTCAAGGTAATATCAAGTTCTCTTTAGTAACAACAATGAAGTCTTTGATGCAGTTGTTTTGGGGAGCTTTAAATAATAATGATAAGTGGTTGTTCTGGGAGATTTTAAAAATAATGCTAACCATCCCAGATCAGGTAACTCAGAAATGCAACAGCAGATTCCAATGTGAAGTTGTTCTGGGTTAAGATCTAGTGGTTCTTATTCATTTTATGAGAGCCAGAAACCTAGAAGGAAAGATAATTAAGACCTAAGACCTCACGTCTCCTCAGTAATTTTCTTTTCTCAAGTTTCAAGTTTGATAAAGGGACACTAATAGGCACAGAAAGATAGGCTGATGTGGATAACAGCACCAAAAGGGTGAAAGTACTGTAATCGAGTCTAAGCTCATACCAGTTGTTGCATGACAGCCATGAGGCCAGTGACAGGTGTTGGGGCAAGGAAAGTGACTTTATTCAGAAAGCCAGCAAGCCAAGAAGATGGTGGACTAGCATCCTAAATAACCATCTTGCGAAAGGACAGAATTCAGGTTTCTGTTACATTAAGGGAAGGGGAAAATGGGAGGGGTTTGAAATTGACCGATGACTGCAGACATCTGGGTGCCAGCAGGGGTCAGAGAGGATTGTTTTATTCTTAATCTGTTGACTCTAGTTGATGTGAGTCTGTTCAAGAGGTTAAACAATACCCACTTGCCTTACATCCTTGGGAAAGGCACCTTTTGTAAAACTCAAGCTGCAAGCAGAATTTCTCTAATGATTAGCATGTTCACATGCAAAGACTAAGATAAGCTATTAACCATGGGAATAAAGCAGACTGGAACTAGATGGAGTCAGAGAGGCCGAGCATTTCACTCTGTTACAGTGTAATCATCCAAGGAGAAGAGAGAGATCTTAAGATCAAAATTAAAAATTATGCTACACTGCTTTCCCTCCTCACCCACTGGCAAATTGATATATGTCTACTCAAGGGAAACTGCAATGAGAATGAAAGAAAAATATATTAAATTAAAAGCTTTATCATTCTCTTTCTCTACCAACTAAAAAAAAGTATTTCTTTGGAAGGTTTGGCTTTCACCGAATCACCCAACTGCAAAGAGGTGTTAAGTTAGCTAATTGAAAGGTGGTTTAATTAGAACAGAAAAAAAGTGAAACAGAACTGAAGGAGCAAGACTCTGGGGGGAACCCACACTGGAAGTATTCATCAGCATTGCTAAGGCTCTTGGCAAGCTCTGACTGACTAGGCCAGGCAAAGAACGGCTTGCAGAGCTTATATTCTATGAGGAAAATTTTGATTTATGGAGCTCATACTTGCCTTTGTAAATAAGACATATAATTTTTCTTAAATTAACAAATGATTTTACTTCAAATCAAAATAATAAGGTTCTAATGCATAATTTATCCAATTATATTTTCTAACATTATCAAATGAAATAGTATATTTTCTCTGATGTAAATTTTTTATAGTCTGTTATAGTTCATATTAATATCTATAATCCATTAAATTATAGTCACTGTATTCAAATATTTAATATTCTCAGGCCTTATAAAATCTTATTAAAGATTAAATACATATGAAGGATTAAAATTGTGTTTTACTGGTTTAATTAGTGATTGATCAGCTAAATGATGAATTTTTGTGTTTTACGGATACAGGCTAAGAGTCAATGATGCACATTAAAAATTCTTTCCCATCAAATAAACTATGTCATTAGGTTTTGATAATATTTTCTTAAATAAAATCCCATATTTTTTAATTCATTACATTTTAAAAGATCTTTAATATATGATTTTCTCATTGTGTGAGATTTTTACACACAGATATACACTGAGGGGAAAATCCTGTTTTACAAATCTACATATAAGATGTACTACTAATTTCTAATTGAAAACATGCTATTTATTTTCTTTTGTTAATTTATGTTTGAGATATCTGCTTGCTTTCTATTAATATAAAGAGTGAATTTTGATAACCACTGCTTCTTACGTGTTGATTATACTGTATGTTTGCTTACTAGGGACAATCATTTGGCTTTTACAAATGAATATAAATTGGACGAGTTTTGCAATTTTCTTTAAAACTCCACATAATAAACTGATTTCTATTTTAGTAATACAACATCTGAATAGATTTTTAAATACTACATCAGTTTCTTTGCTATTTGCTTAATTGCTGCATTATATTCTGCTGTCTTATTTGACTCAATGAAAGTAATTGGAAAGAAGGGAATTGGATGGCCCAACAAGGTAGGTTAGCCTACAATATCTATACTGCAAATTGTCTATAAAAAGTGATTTAAAAAAGGTCTTCAGGACATTGTTGCAACTGCAGGGTGCCCCTCCAAAACTTTATACACACTTTTTTTTTTTTTTTAAAGCATATCTTTATTGATTTCAGAGAGAGGAAGGGAAGGGGAGAAAGAGAGATAGAAACATCAATGATGAGTCATTGATTGGCTGCTTAGCCTGCAAGACAGGCATGTGCCCTGACCGGGAATCGAACCCTGATCTCCTGGACCCTAGGTCGATGCTCAACCACTGAACCACGCCCGGCCGGGCTATACACACTTTCAAGGCTGATAGTTCAATTTTGAAAATGAAATATATTTTAATAAACACTGCCTTTATAATTATTCAAAGTGTGTGCATACATTTTGGGGGACATCTTACATATGAATGAATCTTAAGGCCAGTTATTCATGCAGAAAAAGAAATAATACTCTATGGAAAAAATTCCAATGGACAAATAACCATCCCTCTTTACATTTTCTCTGACAGAAATTGTGGTCAGAAAATAACATAAACTTGGATCCTGTTTTAAAAACAATGAGAACCTATTTATAGTGTAAAAATATTTAATCTAGAGTACTCTACTCTGATTTCTCATTTCTAGATAGTGTTTAGTTGGATATTTTTCACTTTGAGAATGAATTTAAATCTTTCCATAATATTATTAGAGAACATATAAATATAAATACATATATATATATCAGGCCTTCTATTTTCATATTTATATTTAGCTTTTAAAGCTAGATGAATTGAATTAATGTAATCACACCTTTTCATTTTTAAAATGACAAACCTGAGACCAAAAGAACTAAAGTCTAATCTCAAGATCAGACACAGGCAAGAAGAAAAATAAGAATTCACCTTAGATCCACTGACTACAGTGGATTTATTTACTTATTTTTTAAAACTTATCTTTATTGTTGAATGTATTACAAATGTCCCCCTTTCCCCCCAATGACCCTCTCTTTCCCCCTTCCTCCCCCTCCTGAGGCCTTCACTGCACTATTGTCTGAGTCCATGGGTTTTTTATTTAACCATTCCATGACTGTGTTAACAAATGTTTCCTTTATGGACTTGAATTAACAATAGTGTCCCTGCTTTCTGAAATGAAGCACATCATATAATCTGGGCCTTAAGTAAAGCAATACAAAATATAACTTTATATAAAAGCTATTCTAAGAACCTACAATATTCATGCACATTATGGATGTATAGATATTCTAAAGCATCCCACAAACCAGATTGTGTATTATTGAATTACAATTATTTCCAAAGATTTTAAAATATGTAGCCTTTTATTTGTTGTCATTATTTGTTGTTTTTATTAGCTTGTTTTTTCTTTGAAACATATGTTTTTAGAATCTAATGGACAGTGAATTAGTTAACACTCATACTAAAATTGTACATGGAGAAAAAAAAGAAAAATAATAATACACACACATTCAAATGGCTATTTTAAACCTTGTGTTAATACAAAACCAATAAATTCTGAATGTCAGGTTTAAGAGGTTAAGTAAATAATATCTAATACTACTTCAATCAGATTGTTTTGAATAACTACCAAATTATTTATATGATGATTCATAACCAGTAGTTTTAGCTTCAGAATTCTGTCATTATGTTAATATAATTATATTATTGTTGTCAATAAACCTAATCATTGAAAAAAATATTATTCAAAAAATATTTGAGTCTCAGTCATAGTGAAATATCAAAAAAAATCTAAAGGGAACTCATTATCAGTACATTTCATTTATAACTGGAAGTTTGTACCTCTTTTGACCATACTCATCTGATTTCTTCTCTACCCCCTGCCTTTGGCAACCACATTTTTTGGATTTCACATATAAGTAGAGTATTTGTCTTTTTCCGGCTGACTGAAAACATTGGTGTAGTGAGAAATTAAATTTTGTATTTAAGGAATTATAAATATATATCTGGTTCTGATAGAAATCTCTATTTGGTTCAGTAGAGACCTCGTGACAACCCTTAAACAAAGTTGCCTGGTTCATTCTTGCCCTAATCATTAGAACTATGGCATTCGCTCATTATCGGAGGCCCTTAATCGAAACTATGCTGTGTCTTTGCTTAAACACCCAGGATAGCATTAAATTACTGAATACTTAACAATTTATTTGTACAGGATTTACTTTCCCTTATGTTTTTTTTTTACATTTGGTACCCTACTTAATTAAAATGACCGTGACTCTGTAGCTCTGTTCCATTAACCTGTAGACTTTATTCCTATATGTTCTTCATTCTCTGTCCTCTCTTAAACCCATATTCTCCTGTGTGTGGGGGGGGACTGGGAGTGATTTTTTAAATATTTTTTGGCTGAAAGAGTAATAGTATGTATTGATTATAGATGAAAATTGATCCCTCCTTGTAACACCACATCAATGTTCATGTGACACCAAGTAATATCCCAAATGGATAACTAATTAATGGTGTTATTAATTAATAATATCAATCTAATATACAAAAGGTCAACATAAATCATAATGTTATATCTTGATCATACATTTGTATAATAATTTAACATGTAAGAATTAAACATTTGATTACTGTCTTAGTTCAGGCTACTATAGCAAAATATCATAGACTGAGTGGCTTAAACAACAGACATTTATTTCTCACAGTGCTAGAGTCTGGGAAGGCCAAGTTCCAGATGCCAGGAGACCCACTGTCTGGTGAGAACCCTCTTCCCAGCTTGTAGATGGCTTCTTTATCTTCACCAGTTTAAAAGGGAGGAAGGAGTCTGGTTTGTTTTCTTCTTGTAAGGAGACTAATCCCATTAAGGGGACACTGCCCTCATGGGATTACCTTTTCTAAGCCTGCTTACCTCCAAAGGCCCCACAATCTTATACCATCACATTGGGAGCCAGTGCTTCAATGTACGAATTTGGAAGGACATAAACATTCAGTCCATAACAATTAGCATAGTAACATACATAAAAAAAGTG
The DNA here is from genome assembly GCF_054644295.1 of Miniopterus natalensis. Classification (NCBI taxonomy): domain Eukaryota; kingdom Metazoa; phylum Chordata; class Mammalia; order Chiroptera; family Miniopteridae; genus Miniopterus; species Miniopterus natalensis. The sequence goes on along the minus strand of NC_142086.1, from coordinate 25,200,352 downwards.
GAAAAACAGTCAACCTGATAGCTGCCAGGTGGTCTGGCGCTAACAGCTAGGTCCTGGTGCTCTACTGTTGAGCATGAACATTTTCACAGAGCATCAAGTGAGGAAAAAGATTGTTCTATGAGCATGTCTATTCCCACACAAAACAAGAACCTTCTGCAAACCACAGATAGGACCAAACAACTTCTTTTCCCAGCCAATTTGATGATTACTTCTTAACCAATTAAAGCTTTAACCCAGCTCCATTTCTCCCATTCAGGGAATAATATTAAGATTCCCGATTATAGAATTATTCTTTACTTTCTGAAAGCACCCAATTCAGAAAAACACAGGGCTTTCTTGAACCATTTCCAAAATCACCTAGCAGAGGCTTAATTTCTTTAAAACCAGCATGAAAGACTCTCACTGAAATTCCTCTGTGTTCCCCATGGTGTGAAATCTCTCTTGTTGCAGAGAGTAAACCAAGCTCTATTTGACTAAATATGCAGTCCTAGTGGTTTTTAGCCGAGGGGCACAACACTAACAAATAAACAATGTATTATATATAATACTATATTATATTAAATTTAGTCCAATATAGAAACAATGAAGCCATTTTTATAATTTTGTCAAATTAAACTTATGGAATGATAGAATTAACCACTTGGGAAACGCTTTATGTGATATGAAACAGTTTCCAGCCATCACAAAATAACTATAGAGAGTAATCTTTTTTTCTTAGTTTACCCTCCCTCAAAAAAAAAGTATTTATTTTAAAACTATGAATGGTCACTTTCATTATGATACAAGGCTGTAAAAATAATAAAACATATACATAATCCCTCTTTTTAGCAACTATAAAACAAACTGAAATAATTCAAAAATATATTGCACAAGAGGCCATTTGAAATACATTGCCCTGTGAAAAATATTTCCTTTTAATATTCTAGTAGCTAAGATATTAAACTGACACAAATAAATAGCTTATTTGTCTCAAGTGTCCAAATGAACTATATAGAAAATCAATTTGGGCTAAACAAAGAACAGATGGTAAATAATGTGATTACATTAAAATGACTATGCTAGTTGTCACCATATAAAAATAAGCACAGAATTTCATTTTCTCAAGTCTGAATGTTGCAGACTAGAAAAAAAGAATTATCACGAGGGAATGAGAATATAATTTCATTTTATTACCCTTAGAGAAACCAGCATCATCATTATCATAAACAGATGAGTAAAATAGAGCACTACAATAAGTCATAATAGAAGATCCTTTAGAGAAAACATTAACATTGTCATTTTCTTTGAAATCCTTGAATGTGAATAAAAACAAAGGAGGTCTAATAAATATTTTAAATGAATAGCTTATCTACTTACCTGAACACAGCAGATCTATTATCCAATGGCTTAATTAACTGTGCATGAGTGTGTGTGTTTTCACAGCCCAGCATATTGCTGCAAGCTGCTTCTGCAGAGTCTAAGTTATATTCTTCATTGTTTTTTTTTTTTATTTTGTTTTGTTTTAATATATCTTTATTGATTTCAGAGATAGAAAAGGAGGGGGAGAGAGATAGATAGAAACATCAGTGATGAGAGAGTCATTGATCGGCTGCCTCCTGCAGGCCCCCGACTGGGGATGGAGCCCGCAACTCGGGCATGTGCCCTGACTGGGAATCGAACCCCAATCGCCTGGATCCTAGATCGATGCTTAATCGCTGAGCCACGCCTGGCCAGGGTCCTCATTGTTTTTTTGAATTGACCCAAACTCACCAATGTCTCACAACTCTAAACACAAAAAATAACTATTTCGCAGTGGATCAAAATGAATACAAGACAAAACACTGTCACAATATTTATAATAACACGCTTTTCTATGGTCTCATGGTTCCTCAGGGGATTATTTAATGAAATGTTGAATTATCCTGCTTAGTGAAAACTTTAATGATTTTTTTCATGCTACATATCATTTCTGAGGTCCTTGTTACGTTGGATCATTCCCAGTTTTTTCTTTTTCACTTTTCACCTCTCCCACTTCCCCAAAAAGGAAGATGACATGGCAGAGGAGGAAGACATGTAACGAAAAAATAGGACTAGAGCATAATGAGCAATTTTCATTATAAATATTTTAAAATAAACTAATTAGTGGGATGTATATCAGGGAAAACATTCATGTACTGTGTCACTTTCTCAAGTATGAAAAGCTGAAATCAACAACCAAAATGAAATAAAATCTTTAATTTGATTTACAATAGAAGATATTTTTAGTTAAAGAACCCCCAAACCTAGAGAAATAGCAAATTTATCATAACAGTCCAAACTTTTGCATAGTGGGAACACTAAAAGTACATTGTATATCTGTTTTCATTGGTGAAGAAAATGGAAGTCAGCCCGGCCGGCGTGGCTCAGCGGTTGAGCATCGACCTAGGATCCAGGAGATCTCGGTTTGGTTCCTGGTCAGGGCACATGCCCGGGTTGCGGGCTCGATCCCCAGCAGGGGGCGTGCAGGAGGCAGCCGATCAATGACTCTCATCATTGATGCTTCTCTCTCTCTCTCCCTCTTCCTTCCTCTCTCTGAAATCAATAAAGATATATATGTATATATATATATGTAGGAGAAGTTGGTCAAAATCTCAACAAGACAAAAATTAAAAACATAAGAGGGTTTTATATTATCACTTATGATCTTACTACACCTATCAACTCTCTTATTTCCCTTTGTTTAAATAAAAATCAACTAATTTTTTTTGTTTTATATAAAATATCTTAAATTGCTCTTTTTAAATATGTAATTTTTTCATTCACTACTTTTTAGAAAAAACTTTACTTCAAATACATTAGCTGGACAGTATATTTTCACATATGCTTATTTTTCTTTCCCTAACATTTAAATTCTAGTCATTCTTTCATTTCCTTTCTTTTGTTACATTAAATAATTCCAAAATCTCTACACAACTCTTTCCTGTTTCATCTATTCTAAATGTCTATTTTCTGATTCTTTTTTTGGTTCTTATGACAAAAATAATAGAACAAATATAACTAGCAATTTAACTAAACTATGAAGGCAAAAATTTTATTTATTAATGCTCACTCTAAAACAAACATTCTTTAAGCTTAAATATTCTAAGTTTCAAGTTAACCTATAGACAGTCTTTTAAAGATTAGTATGAAAGTTATTTTACAGTAAACCCTTTAATCCATAACAAAATGATTTATTGAGCCACAGATATTGAGTAGAGACGTGATATTACCTTGATATGTGAATCTCTCTAAGGAGTATTGAGTTGTATTTGATGAGAAGATGATATGATAACACCACAAAGGGTTCTTTCTTCCTCACTATATATGTCCTTTGCATTTTGGTTAGATTGGCTTTGTGGTCTCCCAGCTCCATTTTCTGGGCTGTAGGAATGAATAGCCACAAGTTGGATTACTGGAAAGAGAAAGAAAAAACATGGCAATTCATGTCTGGTTCCTAAAGCTTCTCCCAGGAAGAATCACATCATGGTTGCTCACATTTTATTAACTGAAGAAAGCCATAGGTGTATCTAACCTCAGTGGGGCAGGGAAATATTTTACCATTAAGAAAAAGGAGATTTTGAAATATGTGGTGTATAGCAAATACTTATAGCTTTATATTTCATCTTTCACAATTAAAAATTTCTTGATGTGAGGCAATTTAATTGTATGTCTAAATGTTTTTCTGTAAAAAGTGTATGTCTGTATGGATATGTGTGTGTTCTATACACACATGTAAAGTTAATTTACTTTCATTAATTTTATTTATACTTTTACCCTATGTTGTTTAAGCATGTCATCAATATCTGAAAAGTTAATGTTTCTGTAAAATAAGAAGATTTCTATTGCTGTCATTAAGGCTCAAATGTCTTATTTTGTAGATTATATTGCCACCAAACATTTATCAAGGGCCAATATTTATCCACTTCTTCTACATTTGCAGACACGTACAAATGAAATCCATAGGTCTTCACAATGACCCTATGAGGTAGGAGCAATTACTGCCCACATTTCACAGGTGATGAAACTGGCACTCAAAGAGTTCTCAGTGACTCATCCAAAAACAAACACTTGGTAAGGAGCCTGACCTTGAACCCACACACCAGCTCAGGAGTCAGCAAATATTTTTCTGTAAGGGACCATAGAGTAAATATTTTAGCTTTTGTAGACAATATACTGTTTCTCTCACATAGTATTTAAAAAATTTTTTTTTTACTGCATTTTAAAATTGTCAAAATCTTTTTAAATTCTCAGGTCACACAAACACAGGCAACAGGCTGAATTTGCACTGCAGACCATACTTTGTAATTCTTTGTAGACTTAAAAGAATTATTTTCCTTGCCCCTGATTACTTGTTATAACAGATCCTGAAAGAGAATATTCTACTCCTCAACCCCATTAAAAGTTCTTTGTACTGAATTATTTGTTGGTTCTGTAAACTAGAGATAATAGTACTATTGAATTGCCTCTTACTTATTAGTCTAAATATAAAATATTCAGCTAGACAATACTACAATGCAACTTGAAGTTCTTAGGAGCTGTAAATTAAATGTTTAAAAATAATTTTCTCAAATAAAGATGGAAATATGAATTTTAATAGCAAGCCACTATAGTTATATAGGTGCTCCTATTTAACTGAGGAATAGCTTGATGTTGGAAGCATAAGACATTTTACAACATGATCTTATGTCTACACAGAGATTTTTAAACAGAAAAATCAGCAGTCCTTAAAATTAAATGTTTCAAGTACCATTTTCAATTAGCAATAACACTCTATAAGTGTCCAATTAAATCTCACGTAAATCTTTTTTTGAAACATTAAGTGTGATGGAATGTCCAGTAGGTAAGATGTACTACTTCCATAGTTTGAAGATTCCTGCTGGAGAAAAGAAGTAATTTTCTTATCAGAAAAGTAAATTTTGTTTTAGGAATCTCATTTGTGCTAGGCGTATAAGTTCTGTTTACTGCTAATTAATATATAGCAAACCAAAAGTACAATTAAATGGATTTCTATATTTACATTATATATTTATAAAGACATATATACATATATAGTTATATATGTGTACTTATATATACTTATAAAGACATATATACATATATAGTTATATATGTGTACTTATATATACTTATAAAGACAGTTATATACTTATATATTTATATTTTTAAATATATTAATAGAAAGACTTAAAAACAAAGGTAAGAAGCCTATAGTTAATTATTTGATGCAATTTGACTCATCTGTGAACTGTCTGACAAAGAACAGCAATTATTGTGCAGTAATACAGTAAAATCATGAGTTGGTTATACTAGACATATTAAAGGAAAATATTTTATTTAAAAATCAATGTTAAACAAACATATTGGTGAAATGAAACTATGGTTTTGAAGTAGTTTAGAAGTCGTGTGGTCTAACCTACCTAAGTGAATCCTTTTAATCACTGTCCTTTGCGAATCCTGTCCTTTACAGATCAAAGCCACAGAATTAACTGCCAAACATCCTGTAGCCGGTCAGAGGATACGAAGTGCTGGAAGACAGGAGAGCAAGCCTTCTCCCTTCATTCCTCTAGCTTCCTTGCTAATATCTGGTAATGTTGAAAAAAATAATGAGAGAATAAAAAATATCCATTTACATTTTTATTAATCACAACCTCAAGAGGTGATATAAAAATCCATGCAATATTAAAATTTTGATCAATATTGTATCATAGCAAGATTCATATACAGAGATCGGTAAAATCCATATTCTGCGAGTTCTTTGTAGCTTCATTAGCTGCACAAATCCCATCACACCTACTTGATGAATCATCAGGCATAAATTTTGACAAGTCTTAAAACTCTTTAAATACTAATTTTTCATCTGTGAAAAAAAAAATGACATGAGATTAGAGGATCATTATGAAACTTTCCAGCTCAGAATTCCCAGGGATATAGATCTGACTTAAAATGCACAAGCAATTTTCTAATGGAGAAAACTTTCACTGTTTAAATGGAGGTATCTTGTAATTCTGCATGAGCTCCTAAACCAAAGCCGAACCTCCCAGCTGCGCTGCCTGCATCACCCTGCTCAGGCCTATCCGGGCTCATCTAAGTAGGCGAGTAAGTGTGACCACGTTTCTGGCTGTGACTCATCGAAAGGTCAATTCTTGCCACTCTCATGTCTGAAGAGCTTATTGACAACTTAGGTAAGGAAAGTTGTCTTTGGTAACATCTAGATGGATCATTTGAGTGTACTTTTGTTTCTATTAGCTAAACTATGAAATGCATACTATTATATATAACTATTATTCAAATCTAAGGCTCTTTATTTCTGTAGGCCAAAAACAGTTAGAGTACATAATGTTTCATTGGTGGCTTTCAGCACCCTCCTGGCTCCTTCATCCCAGATTCTTCCTTATGTGTGACTCTAACTTTCTCTCTCTTTAAGGGAAATAGAGTGTTTAGGAACATGATTTTGAAATTATAATTATAGCCCTAGATATCACTTTTAATCAACAATCATATATCATGATTGATAGGAAAAACATAAAATCAGGATTTATGTAAGAAAATCATGAAAGTACTGATATTCCAGTATTAAAGGGTTAAATGATAGCTACATGCTGAATTAGAATAACTTTTCATAGTATTCATTCTCTGAATACAAGCATTTGAAAGGAGCCTAACACATACACTTTTATTATCTTAATACAAAATATCACTTCTCAATTCATATTTTGCAACTATCTTAAAATATGTTTTTTATTTCCCACTTCTAACTAAAAATATTTCATTGATAAGAAATTTTTAAAAATCTTAAAATAAGTATTTTTTCCCAGAAGGCTGAAATTAATCAAAGGCATCCCCAAAACTTCACTTAGACTTTCATATAATTTTACTTTAAATACTTTCTAAAGTTTTCAATCTTTTGCATAGGCTATGCTGAGCGTCATTCCTCTAAGATCACAATTTTCTGGACTGAAATAATGTCATTTGTGATATTTAAAAGGGGGTATATTTTATTCAGGAGGACATGGCTTGCTTCCTCTTAGCCTTCAGTGCCCACTGTAATCAGACTCACTGGGGCCGCCATTCATAAAATATTTACAAACCTAAAAAGCAAATTCCGAATGACTAGTACAAGAAATTGTCATTCAAAAAATATTCTAACTAGTTATTAACCCCATAAGTGGGGTTTGAAATAAGATAATGGCCAATGAAAATGATATTATAACTTCTCCAATTTAATTTTTATTATAATGTTTACCAGTAGGTAATGGTACATTATACTGGGGAATTTTTTTTCCATAAAATCTCTTAATAAAGATAAATTTATGATCAAAATATTTTAATAGAAAATTTTATATTTTAAATGCTTCGCTATGTCAGGAAATTATATAAAAATTATGTAAAGAACATGTTACATTGAGCATTATTATAATATATGTTAATCTATTAATAGGTGTTGTATAACTGTGATATATAATTTATATTATGTTATATAATTATTGTATAATATATGTAGCATTGCTGATATAATACTCTCACTGATTCAAACACAGTTAACACAGTTCTTTGTATTAACATAAAAAAAGACGAGCTCATATTTTAGATTTAAAGATATTTGTGAAATACTTTTTCTGTTTCTGTGTGTTAAAATAAGGCTGAAATATAGCAATGTATTGATTTATGTCTTTAAAATAAATTAGAGTTGTTTGTATATGGTAAGGAAAAGAAAAAGATTTCATCAGAAGAGTGGTGTCAGACACTGAAACCTGGCAACAGCAGACACCATGTACAGGGGAACAGTGACTAGGAGCAGTGAGTTGGCAAATTCCAGAGTTGGTCAAGAATTAAGACTCCTAGAAATCTGGGCATCATAGTACCAAGATCCAGAGAAGTCTGACTCCTGGCTAAAAACCTATGTGCTATTTCTCAGCCCCACCTCAGGAGATCACAAAGCCTTTACATGGCAGGCTTCAGGGAAGAGAGCTGCCCTCCCCAGGCCAGGTTTGGTGCAGCCAGGGAGCTGTAATCTCTGCAGGGAACTGCACTTAGGACTCAGGTGCCTCTGGCTGGCCCTGCTCTTATGCATATCTGCATTTACTGCTTCATTAAGGGAGAGGGGAGAATTTGAAAGACACTTCTGCATGTTGACTCTGTACTTAGTTTTCTACTCCTGGCCTTTCCCCGTCTCCCTTTCCCTGGCTCCCAGGTTTATGAATCCTCAGGAGCCTTTGTTTGGGGTTCCCTCTGCAATGAGGGACTCTTCATATCCTGGTCATGCTGATCCAATTGGACCTTGACCAGAGCCATACCATGGGAAAAATGAAATGGCAGGGGGTGGGGGAACGGAGTTGGCACTATCTCCTGTTTAGCCTTTTGCTTATATCATTTCAGTAAGTGAATAAAGCCTTGACGGTTATTTTTATTTTGGCTTTTGTCTTAATCAGCTTCTCCAATACCTGGCGGCTCAGGTCTCTCCAATGCAGCTGGATCCTGGACAGGCATCTACCCAGTATTTTTATCAACAAATATATCCTTCATTTGGAAATTTTCAAATAAGACGTCTGGGGAAAATAAAAATTTCTGATTATTATGCTGTTGTGCTTAAGAAACAAGGAGCTTGATATCAGAGCAGCAATATATTCATCAATGAAACAGATGCTGCTAATAAGTCACCTAGCTCAACATCGAACTGATGACATAATAGCATATGAGGACCACAGGAAGAGCTAATAGGGGACCTGGGGTCAGGATGAGGATAAGGGAGGTTCCTTTTCAAATATTTTTTTTAATGTGTAAAGCCATGAGAAGCAGAAAACAAATTAATTTGGGACTTAGTATTAATACACTCAAATAAAACCTTGTGGTTTTTTAAACACCAAAAATTATTTAAGTATATTTAAAACCTACAAAATACATTTCTTTGCATTACTATTTGAATAAATATACTTTTATGGGCCATGTTACCTTTGGTGCTTCATGAGAAGTTTAGAAACTTGTACATAAATTGTGTTATATTGCTCTAAATGGTTTACAAATTAAACTACCCATCTCTCTTATTTCCCATGTCTTAAACAAAAGACAATACAAAACACAAATGCACATATGAAATCATGATTGAACTCTACTAGACTAGATATTATCATATAATTAAGCATGTTCTTAATATCTTGCTGGTGCTGCTCCCCATATTGTAACAAAATTTATACATAAGGCCCACTTAAAAACTAGATATTTTAAGTCACCTTTTCAACCACTCTTAGCAAAATGGTATGAGGACACAAAAACAACAAAGAAATAGCTCATCAGGTAAAAAAAGAAATTGATGAATTTTAGTACAGTCAATAAAATGTCCTTATTTTCTATTTTTTCAGGAGTTTGCTGAGAAAAGAAAAATGAGAGGAAAAGAAAAGCTAGGGACAGATGGCATTCATTTCACCTATCAATATTAAATTGTAAGGAAATGAATAGGCACCAGGGAGAAAAAATATCAACACTATATTTTCTAGTGTTCACCAAAACTCTAAAGGTAGAATAAATGATTAATGCATGATTTATAGGATGAACTAAGATTAATTCAATTTCACTAATTTTCAAAAAATTAACTAACTGAAAATTTTAATATAGTCATGAAGTATCCTAGGGAATTTGTTTCCCGCCTTCCTCTCCAGCCTGATCTTTCATAATCTACTGCTTGGTAACTGTGCTCCGGTCACAATGGCCATCCTCAAACCTGTTACACAGCTCTTAAGTAAATCTGGAACTCATATAACATTTGATCCTGCAATGTCTTTCTTAGTCGTGTATACAAGTGAATTCTCACCTTAAAATAGGCAGAATTCTAAAAATGGTCCCCAAGATTTCTCACCCCCTTCCTGTACATGCCAGCATAATCCTCAGAACTGTGAATTAGATGAAGTTACTGTTTGATTACATTGTTATTTGGCACAGTTGACTTTAAAATAGGAAGATAATTCAGGTGGACCTACCTGAGTCATATGAGCCCTACAGAAGAAGGGGGTTTTCTCCTGTTGGTCAAAGAAGACAAAGTCAGAGAGAGTCACTTTAGCTGGTTGACACCAGCAAGAAATTGTTCATTTCAGCCTTAAAAACAAAAATAAATGAATTCTGCCAGCAACTAGTGAGGATGAACAAGAACGTGGAGTCCCAGGTGAGAACTGCAACCCTGGTCGACATCTGACTTCAAGCCAGTGAGCGCCTGAGCAGGGGGTCTAGCTTTGCAGGCCTCAACTTCTGCCCTATAGAAACTGCAGAGAATAAACTTGCGCTGCTGTAATGTCTGTGGTAATGTGTTACATAGCATAGAAAATTAGGGAGAGAAAAGAACTTCATCACGGTGTTAAAGACAATCAATGTGCGTATCACTGGGGGAAGGAAAAGCAAAATTTAGAGGATACCCCTGAGCCCTAGGTAGAAATGAAGACTATCAGATCGCAATTTCGCAAAGCAACATGGATCAGAAAATAAAGTGGGAAGTGGGGAAAAAGTAAGAAAATGATGTATTAGCTTATGTAATGTAAAAGAAAATATAATGTATGTAAATTGAGAAGATACATTTATAAAATATTGAAGCACACTTTAAAATATATAAACAAAAGAGGGGATATCACACCTTTCAGAATGTCTGCATATAATCGGGCGTTTTTGGAGTCATGCATCCAGTTTGAGGAATGTCAATAAAACAAAAAAGGGCTTGGGAAGGATCAGCCATAACAATGCACCATGAACTGAATGATTTTGATAAACTCTGCCTCCAACATTTGGGAAAAGACAGAGTCAAAACCCAAAAGCCCTACCAACTCTTTCCTTCCTTAGTATTTTTAATCCCGCCCATGCTGTCCTCTGAAGAACTTCTCCTTGCTCCCAAGATCAACGTAAATGTCACTTTCTCCTAGAGGCTTTCCCTGTGTCCCACGTGAAACTGCATCCCACTCTGCAAATGGGCACTCCGCAGCATCTGAAACATGTCTTATAAACACATCGCACACTTGCAATAACTTTTGTTAAATGTGATTGTTTGTTTTATATCTTCACTCTTTCATAACTCCCATGGGGGGAAGGCTGTATTTCTCTTGCTTAGCACTAAACTTCCTCTGCTTATCAGCCATGGTGCTTGAAAACTATATTTTGAATGAATTCGTGGTTTAAGGAATGAATGACTACTGGCTGGAACGAGTCAAAGCAGTTTCTACTTCCCATTCCTAGGAGGAAGTGCTTTTATCTGTTTCAAAATATGGTCATGAGGAAATGATTTTCAGTCTCCTGTGTCTTCTGTCTCCTTTGCCTAAGGAAATCCTCCCTCTGACTGACAAACCACATTTATGAATCTGGAGATCTCAGGTTATAGCTAATAAGGGTCACTGCTTCATGACACTGACACCCACAGGAAGTAGTTCGGGCTCCTCTTCTTTTCTATATAAGGCAATGATTTTGGACCTAAAAAGGACTACTTCAGCTAATTGTATTTAAAATTTTAAACATATTTTCATGAAGACACGTTCCTAAGCCTGATCTTGTTTTTGTTTGTTTTTGATTTCCAGTTCTTTACAATAGTACATTTCCCCCACTCTGGGTGAGTAGTTTCCTTATAGATATTTTTTAATATCTGTCTAGACTTTACAAGAGTGCTAAGACACTAGAAAATGCATTGTTTCTAGAAATGATGGTTTAATTAAAAAAAATAAAGGATGTCAACCATATATAGATGTTTTTATTTTAAAGCTATTATAGTCTACAGAAAATCACACAGTTGATCTGTCCATTATTTATTATGCCAGAAGTATTTTCGATAATATGTGTATTTTTATTATCCCATTTATAATTGTACAGATGCTTGTTTTCCCCATAAAATCAATTACATAATGTTGAGATTAAACTAGAGATAAAATCATGGTTGCAACTGATTCCAGAACAAAAATGAACATTTATTTTATTTTCTATATAGGAACTTGGGTAGAAATGAATGCTAGTACAAAAATAATGAAAAAATTCTCAAGGAAATTACTTTTCTAAAAATTAAATAATCAGAAATATATTTGAATTTATGACACAATATATACCTCTTTAAATGTTAGGAAATAAAGAATTTCCTTTCAGAAGATGTTCAAAATTCTTTCTCAGTAAATCATAGAAAGCAAACTAAGAAAAGAAAATAAAACAATCCTCAAAATAAAGCGAACCTGAAGTGTTTAGAGAATTCCATATTCTATTTTATAGTATCAGAGCACTTTAGAGCATTCTATATATTTACCTAGTTATAAAGAGATTTCAAAATGCTTACAAATGCACACTAACACAGATGAAAATTCATTTCTTAAAAATTGAGACCATAACGAGGAAAGGAACTATTACTAAGTAACTACTCTGCTAAGTGCTCTGTGTCTGTGTCATTAATCTTCCCAGCACATCCTCACCCCATATTACAAATGAAAAAAAAAAAAAAAAAAAAAAAGGCTTAAATTATTTTGTTTAGGTTAAATGGAGCTAGAAAGTTCCCAGACCACCATCTGACCAAGAAGTATGTGCTTCCATCTTCTCTGTGTTCATATCTTAGTCTTCCATGCAATCGCATATTTAGTCAGTGTTTATTGAGTAACTACTGTGTTTAATGTACTATTCCGGCCACCAGAGTGGCAGAGGGAGTGAAGGAGCCAGTTTACAAGCTTGCCTTCTCAGGTTTGAAACTGTAGAATTGGCTAAGTTTCCTTTATTAACTGTTAGAGCCCCTGAAATTTGATTTCCTCTTCTGGACAAATGTGGCCTCCCTGTAGTCAGAAATGCATAAACAGGTACATAATACTAGTTCTTCTTTTACTGCATACATTTTATTCACTCTTTTAAAATAAATCGGATGATTGTCATTAAACCCCTAACACTCTCAACTTGTGGGGCAGATGTGGATCATTAAACACGGATCTAATTTATGTCTGTGGATAGCCACAAATTATATAACAAGCCCTCTCTGTCCTTGGAGATGTTACAATATGGCTCAGAAGGCGGCTAGGTTAGGCCTTTTAGACTGCAAATTGACATGGCTTTCTCACTATTGTTGAAACTATTTTGAAGTTTTAAATGAAATAGAAAAATAAGAAGAGCCAATTCACTTTAATGGCGTAATAGTTAAAAGCCCACTGCATCCACCAGATATTCTTGCCAAAAATCCTTGTGCCTTTTGTTTCACTATCAATCATCCAAGCGCTGCATCTTTGTTCAGTCTACAGCACAAATAAGTGCAGCCCAATTATCTGATTTTAAAATTAGCCATGGGTCCATTATCTAATGTATTTAAGTTGTGTTTCTCACTCACACATGAAAAATAAATTGTCCACCTGAAAATGTGAAGAAAATCTTTGTACCACAACTACAATACCAGGTTGAAATAAAGCATAGCTTTTGTTTGGATTCTAACTAACCAGGGCTTCGGAAAGAAGCAAATCAGCCAAATTTCTTTACTTCCCAAATTATTTTAAACCATTTGCTTATTTCATATTCAGTCAGTTAACTATATGCATGCTTATTGCACCTGAAGATAAGCAACTTATTTTCTAGATATAAAATAAATACATATTTTTGCATAGCTCAACCATGTTAGTTTTTCTGTATCATTATAATATTGATTGAGAATGCCCATGATCATATTAAAGTACTACAACCAGATAATTTATAGCTATATAACAGAACAACAGAACAATGTCAAAGTATTTTAAAAGAAATAAAATGAATTCCATAATTATTTTGTCAACCATTTTTATCACATTAAAACACTCAGCCACATTTAGAAAACCAAGCTTTTAGAACTTTCCTGACATCTCTCCTTCTATTGGAATTTATAAAAATGCATGTGAAATTCTCCAGATGAATTAATTATAAAAGGCAAAGGAAGAATTTATAAATGTAGGATGTGACTTGATCTTAACTAACCAATTAAACCCATAGCAATTAAACTTAATATCTGAGTTTGTTTTCCCTCAATTTACAACCAACCAAAAACATATATAAACCTTTAAGTTGACAGTGCATTTACTCATATTTTTAAAAAACAATGTCTTTCACCTTATATTGATTGATTTCCTGTTGTTTTTTTGTGTTTATTTATTTAATATTCTATTTTTCAAAGCATTTAAGCCATTGCCTTAATGTAGACATGTGTATATAATTGTATCTCTGTACTAAATTATGTTGAGACATGCCTACAACAAACTCCCCTATATCTCTTAAACCTGATTGCTTCAACATAATAAGCATACTTTTAAAGATTACTGCACCCGCATTTCCCTTCTGCTTCTTTCTTCTATCAATCCCAAGATTTGGTTTCATAGGTATATAAGTACATATCCACATCAGTAATAATTATATCATAGCTCTTAATATTTTTAGAAACGAATAGTAATCATTTTTTAAAAATATATCTTTAGTGATTTCAGAGAGAGGAAGGGAGAGGGAGAGAGAAAAACATCAATGATGAGAGAGTCATTGATCGGCTGCAGCCTGCAACCCGGGCATGTGCCCTGACCGGGAATCGAACCCCAAGCACCTGGGATCCTAGGTCAACGCTCAACCGCTGAGCCATGCCCGGCCGGGCTAGTAATCACCTTTGATGAACTATATTCTAAGAACAAAAACTGAAAGTGAAGTATAGTGAGAATATTTTTAAATAATACCTAATGAGCCCGGCCTGTGTGGCTCAGTGGTTAAACACTGACCCATGAAACAGGAGGTCAAGGTTCAGTTCAGTTCTAGGTCAGGGCACACGCGTGGGTTGCAGGTTCGATCCCCAGTAGGGCAGGTGCAGGAGGCAGCATAACAATGTTTCTCTCTCATCAGTGTTTCTCTCTCTATCCCTCTCCCTTCCTCTCTCTCTCTCTCAAACAAACGAAACAAAACACACCAATAAAAACATGTTTTAAAAAATAAATAATACCTGATGATTCTTCATTCAGTGTTAAATTAATCATATTTGATGATTATAGTGATGACAGTAGTGTAGTAGTAGTACTAATAGCAGTAGTTTAATAATTTAGTATAGAAAAAAAGAGAAATGGAAGCACGAGAAGAATGAAGAAAACAAAAATGAGGAGGAGAGAATAAGAGAAAAGGAAGGGGTAAAAGACAAAGAAAAATACACACTTTCTTACCAAGTCACCTGCATGCAACTCTGGATTTAGTCTGTTTCCAGGGAATCTGATCTAAAACAACTGTAAAACAAATAAATAAATCAATCGAGTAATCGAATTTTGGAGTTTTTGTAAGAAATCAAAACTTTTAAGGCTGTATCATTAAGTATAGAAAGAACAAAAAGAGCGCATGTAAAATCTCAAATTGATTTAATTCTTTCTGCCTGGGTGTTTTGAAGCCGAGTGTAGAGGAGAGGATGTTAGTTTTCATTACAGTAAGATACAAACCCTGAAAATTATAGAAAGTATATTTGGAAATTAAGAGTAATAAAAATTTGGTAGTAATTATATTATATGGCATCAATACATTTTAATTACTAATATAGAAAGATAGAATAAATAATTTTAAAGATAGTTACATGTGATATATATGCATATATAACTGAAATGACCAGATCTGTGTTCACACCATTAAATATGCCATAACTTTGACATGAAACTTTACCACGCATACTTCAATAAGAAAATAAATGAAAGTGAACTTGCCTGCATGTGAAGATATAAGCAATGGAAATTTTTGTCTTCTCAATCTCTAATTTTAAAGTTTTTAT
The DNA here is from genome assembly GCF_054644295.1 of Miniopterus natalensis. NCBI lineage: Eukaryota > Metazoa > Chordata > Mammalia > Chiroptera > Miniopteridae > Miniopterus > Miniopterus natalensis. The sequence continues at coordinate 25,184,628 of NC_142086.1, read as the reverse complement.
TATTATTTTTAGCTCTATAATCAGAAGGATTAATTGATATCACGTAGATAAAAGCAAAAGATGTCCTTGATAGTATCAGGCCTATGATGTAAGGGGGTTAAAGTTCTATCTTAAGTTACTGCACAATGGAGTCTTCTCACATACCCAAGAAATTGATTGCAGACCAAGCAGAAATCACCAAGGAGAAATCCAGGAAATGGAAGAAAATGGTCTATGTAAATTAACTCTCCTGAAGTTGGTGTGTTTAGTCATACCAAGAAAATGTGCAGTTGAGTGAATCTGCCAAGATAAAATCAGTTTCTTTTTTTACTTTTAAACTTCAAAAATAACACGCCTTATCAGCTCTCTTAATCTTTAATTTCACTTTTATCTTTATGTATGTCAATGTTAATTGTAACTTACTGATTTTCACACTTTCAGCATTTATAATAGATTGTGAGATAATTTATTTGATAATATAGCAATAGCTTATAATAGATTACCTATTCACATTAATTTATTATTTTATTTATAAATCCTTGTCTGTTTGGCTGATTAATACACATTTATTAGTTGATTGTGAGGTGCGGGGAACTACATACACGATTCTTAATAATATTTGCAGTATATTTTTTCTTAAAACATTTTCTCAAAAATATCAGAAAATTTTGAATCTGTACACAGAATAACATTGTCAGCTGTGAGACAATAGAAAAATACATGAGACTGTGTCCTCAGTTCACAGTGCAGAACTCCTTAAACCCTTGTAATTACTGGGTGATAGGAGTGTCTTTTGTCCTAATAAGGTAACTCTGGGTGGACTCCTGAGTGGCTCCTGGATGGGGGCTGGTCACCAGAAAGAATAAGACATAATTAGAAGCTTGGAATTTTCATCCCTGCCTCCCATTCTCTTGAGAAGAGATAAAGGCTGAAAATGGAGCTAATGATCGATCACGCCTATGTGACAGAGCCTCCTTAACAATCCGGTCAGTGTGGGGCTCAGGGAGAGAGCTTCCAAGTTGATAGAGGCGTGGAGAGCATGGAAACTCCTGCCCTTTCCCACCACCTTACCCTTTCACCTCTTTCATCTGGATGTTCAACTGAGTCCTTCATCATATTCTTTTATAATAAATGGTAAAATATTTCTCTGAGCTCTGTGAGCTGCTCTAGCCAATGAATCAAGCCTAAGGACAGGGTCATTGGAAGCTCGGGTGACAATCTGGGCTTGCAACTGGCATCTGGAGTGGGAGGTGGAGGGCAGTCTTGTAGGAATGAGCCCTTAACCTGTGGGATCTGACACTATCTCCAGGTAGATAGAGTTATATTTCAGTTAAATTATAGGACACCCAATTGGTGTCATAGAGAATTGTGTGTGGGGGAAAACTTTCACATATTTGGTGACTTGAAGTAAAGTGTTTTATGTGAATAGGAAAAGAGACTCACAGGGAAGAAACACACAGTAGGGAAAAACCCAGTTCTTCCCTACAGTGAAAGAAAACAAACAAACAAACAAACAGATAAAAAAACCCGAACTTTTTCCTGTTTTATCCATAATTTTAGTTTTTTATACAAATTTAGAACTAGGAAAATAAAGGATTTATCTTTAGATGTTGCACATAATACTTGAGCTACAAGTCAATAGGTACAATTTTTACTGTTAGGTTTTATACCTTGGAAAAGTCATTTGGTTTTTCTGCCTCCTCAGGTAAGCAAAGGAGCTGGACATACAAGGGGCATTATCTCTATATTCTCTAGTTTTCTAAAATGGATTCATGAAAGCTCCTGCCTTTTTACTGTTTTCTGCCTTGAGCCCTGATTACCTAGTCAATTTCTTAAAACTAAATGGTATTTCCTGAATGTAAATTCAGTAACTCAGCTACTGATTGTGGGTTTTTCATTGAACCATTTTTTTCCCTCCTAATTCTTTTTTCCCAAACAAAAGTCTGACCCAGTGGTCTTGTATTGGTCGTTAGATCATTTGTTGGAGAAAAGAAAGATTTAAAGTAGGAATATTCATTATATTATTATAATCTTCCAAAAATTATAATGAGTACTTTAAATATAAATATATTATCTTGTGTAACTTTTTCTATACCTTTTAAAGGTAGGTCGTAGGCAAAATTCACCACGTGTCTGGATAAAAATTCAGATGTGCCTAACTAAAATCCGTGTTCTGTTCTCAAACCCTGTTAACTTCCAAAATCAAGTCTTTTCTCCTGCTCCCTCTGCCCGTTATAGACCCCTCATTTACATTCTCTCCTTAGTTTCTGTTCTATTGTAACCACTAGAGGTCTCCCCACTTTCTGGAAAACCAAAAGCCTGCATCTAAACCCTGCCTACCTGACACCTCATCTTCCTTGCTCCCTCCCTTCTGGACAGGGGTGACTGGACTCTGCCTTCCTCAGTCTCTCTTCTAACTCCAAATTATTACTGATTCTATGGGTTCCCTGTCTGTGACCATAAATCCTGAATTTACTCTCTAAATCTGAGTCCTACCCAGCTAGTCCTACCCAGGTCTTTGGATCCTGGGACCAGCAGGCCTATCTTGGACTTTTCTGTGAAGATTCCTCCAGTTCTCAAATGAAATCTTTGCAAACAAGTCTTAGCCCCTTCAGAGCCATGGCACCTCTTTCCTTCCAGTTTTCACGGTGTAGGCAGTCTCCCTGAACATAAGTGTATTCAACACTATGATCTCCAAACCCAGAAAATATTTGACTTAGGACATTTTTGGTTTGTTTTGGATATTAATTTTTTTTACAGTTACCTACATAATCTTATATTTTTATTTTTGCTTGTTGAGTGTTTTTCTTTCTTTAGGGGATAACTTGCTTGTTCGGCAGGTGATGAGAAATATATCTGCACATTAAGAAAGGTTAAAAAATTCATAGTATACAAACACCATACATACAAAAAAACCCCACAAAAAATTGGTTTTAGTGCTTTTATTCACACTGATGTCTTATTTTCCTTGTATTGTATTATGACTTGTGATATAATTGTAGATAAAGTATATTAAAATATATAAAAATGACTTTTTACTTATTCATATCACCTTCATCTTATTTTAAACAAATGGACATTACTTAATTGTGTGCACATAATTTTAATTTTGCAATAACATTCTTAATGTTGGAAAAGTATAGACCAATTGTTAAGAAATGCTTATCTCAGGAAAGTGGAATATGTGATCACTAAATTGTCAAAGTTGTGTCTTTCTCTAACTTCTAATTTTCTACATTGGAAACAGATTGCCTTGGTAATCAACAAATAATAGATAATAATGTTTCAATATAAAAAACCAGAATACACATTGGAAAGTACTTTTTTTTGATAGACTAACTTGTCATAATATATAGCAATATTTAGAATTAAATAATCATCATGATGCAGCAAAGACTCTGAATCTGCATTATACATTCTAGTAAGAGAGGGAAAGAAAACTATTTGAGCTGTCTTAAGAGATGACAACGAGAAACTATGTAGCTTTGCAAAGTATATTTATCTTCATTAGGTAATGATTCTTTATTCCATGCCCCATTGATGAAACTTTGAAATTTATTTATTTTTATTTTAAAGCAAGTTAATTTTTATGTTTTCTAATAATCATAAAGGAACTCATAAAACACCACAGAATGAATCAAAACATAACTTTCATCACACTACTCTACAAACACAGGAGACATTTATTTTATGGACACCTGTAATTGGGTGACCGGATGTTGAGCAAGGCCCTCCAGGATCTTGCAGAGCAAGCAGAGCTGTAGAAAAGCATGAATGTGAAAGTACACGAGTGTTCACAGAACAGAAGCGTTGCGTGGCTCACAGGTTTAATATAACAAATATAGTCGTGTTGCGGAAGCACAGGCTTCTGGATGCCTAAGTAACCATCACCTGTCACATTACCTGCAGTAAGGATTCCAGGTTTTCAATGAGGAGGGAGGTTCATTTTGCAGAAAGTGAACTTAGGTGCTGATGGGCTTTTAACAGTGGAGACATATCTAAGGGTCACTTTGAAGTGCTCTTCCACAGCTCAGGAAGGAACCGGGAGTTACAGATTTCAATACCAGCAAGAAGAGTTTTTTGAATCCTTAAGTCCAAGTTTGCCTGATGAGACACTTAGATGATAAGAAAAGGAAGAAAATGCCAGCATTCTGAGAATTTAAAGAGCAGGAGGAATAGTAAACAAAATAGACTGAAAAGCAGTGTTTTGTCAATGTCGAAGCTACTTTGGCTGGCAATGGAGTCTGAAAATCCAAGGACAAAATATCAAAGACACAGTTCAACAGTATTTTATAGGCAAAGTAAATATAAACTTTGATTATTCCACACATATGAATGTGCTATATATTTGCTGTTCAATCAATATTAATAATTTGAATTTTACATAAATACTATCTTAGTAGAAATAAGCCAAAGTTATAATCAATGTATATTTTATATAAAAGTTTACCTCAGAATATTAGAGGCTCTAGGGGCCTTTGTGGTATCCCGATGGAAGAGTAGGCATGATCAGCATTTACATATCAAATAATTCATCACCCAGAAAGGCAACCAAAATCTCATCTCTTACTAGCAGAGAATCTTTTTGGTCAGAACTGGGGCTCAGAATTGACCCTCCAGTGTTATTAGCTTCTAAGCTATTTGTATTGGAGTGGAGCCTTGGGACAGAAGCCGTGCTGGGACTCTGGGACAGTTAGCATAATTGTACAGGGACCAAAAAGATGGATGCCAGATGGTAAGTTTGCAGGATCAAATTAAATTATACATATATACATATATTTAAATTTTATATACATAGCAAAATGCAGTTATCTAAATATATCAAAATTTGTTTTGACTAGCATGAATTAGAAAAAAATTACTGCATAATTTCTAAAAAACTAAATGACATATGCCTTGCTCGGACTTGCAGCTAAGTCATGGGCAGTCTACATACATTTTAAAAGCTATTAATAATAAATCCTGGTGAATATAAGGATTTGGGGAATATAATAAGAAACTTTTATGTAATAAATGTTTATTTTTCATTGTTCTGATGTATTTAGGAAATTAACATTGCACAATTCTGTTGAACTTAACTAAAGCCTTGGTCCAACTACTGTGACTAAAATAGAAACATCGGATGATACAAACAAGTGTTTAGGTCTTTGAATATCAGAAGTAAGAAACCAAAGAGAACTATCAAAAGGACAGGAGAGACTGATTTTAATGATCTTTCTTCTTTTTGAGATCTCTAATAAAAATCAAAGCTTCCCCCCCCCTTTCTCTTTTACTTGAGATTCTTATAAGGAAAGCAATTAATATAGGAAGACCAACAAAATTTGGAGCTTCATGAAGAAAAAATAAAATTGAAAAACAGAAAAAGTATGTCAATATATACATACATATATGCATTTTCAAAGGCATAAGTTTTCCTTCAGAATGTTATTTGCATCGATTATTTCATGCATTAATTATTTTCTGTATTCATTTACTAGTCACTTATTAAGATTCTTCTACTGTTTAAATTGCTCTGAATTGTGCTCTAAACTCAGGGGCCCCGTGGGAAACTTACCATGTATGCGTAATTGAAAGATTGACACCATGTCCATCACTTTCATGTGACAGGCATTGCTTGTGACAGGACCACAGCCCTTTCAGATTCTAAGAACCCCAATCTCTGTGCTAGACATCCGTATGGGAGATTTGGCAGGAGGAAAGAGTGGTTGCCACATATTTCCCACAGCTTCACTGTTCTAGGGATACAGGTGGGCAGAGCATTGGTTGAAAGGACTCTGTGATGTAAAAGCAGGTTTGACATGTAAAACAATATGTGTCATCTCAACACAGGCTACAGGCAGGTTCAGTCTCACAGAAGGAGAGGACCCGCTCCCATGGGCTCAGGAGCCATGCTGCTCTGGGACCCAGGGACTAGCACCCGTGTCTGTCGGTGCTGCTCCGTCCACTCTGTGAGCCGCTCTGGATCTGTTCTTTGAGGCCCTAATCCATTCTTCTTTCTCCTACACTTCCCAATAGTATGAATACCCTGGGGACTAGGTACATGAATTGACTTTTCCCTGCTTTCTACTCACCTGTTGTTATGGTATCTCCTAACTATTCTGTCTGCTTTGGGATTTTTTTTTTCCTGGCAAATCAAAAAATTCAGCTTTTCCAAATTTCACTGAACTTTCAAAAATGTTTGTTTAATGTTAAAAGGGATAATATAGTGCTGAATATTTATTGTTTCTCTTTCTGATAAAATAATTTTGTTTCTCTGGGGAGGCAATGTGGGTGCATCTGGACAATGACAGCTGCAGTAATTCACCTTGGAATATGTGCGAAGTGGCTTTAAGTGCCCAAATCCCTGGGTCTTCTCTTCGCATTTAGTGAGTGAGAGTAAGGAATTCTAGAAATCCTGAAGCCTGAACCACATAATCAAAAGTAACTGTCCCAATCAGATTTGCACACTTGATGAAATATTGAAAGAGAAGGGGCTGCTTATAGGACATGTCGTGAAGGAACACAAAGCAGTGACTGTTTCAAATATTTCCCTTCCTATCATAATAATTCTAGTGTCATGTAGAAAATCATAGGGGTCATGTAGATATGACAGTTTGTAGAGATTAACTCATCTAGATGAGTAGTGAAATAACTCATGGAAAATATAAATTTAAAATTGCTATTGGTAAATAAAGGGTATTATTATTCTGTACCAGGTCAGTGATAACAGTGAACATACTCTCTAAACAGGTATCTTGCACAGGGCTGATTGTAGGTGCTTGTAATGCTTTTTAATTACAGGCAAAAGCTAATAAAATAGTATTAGGAATAAGTTCCGGTGTATACATATGCAAATGAAATGCTTCAAAGTTTATAATATCAGACATTAAAATATGTAGCATGATATTTTGGAGAGCTATTTCTCTATTTAATCAGCCATTCAGTTCTCTTGCCATAAAATGCAATGCTGTAATTTTCTGTAACTACTGAAATTTTTCTTTTTATTTCTTCTCTTTCCATTTCTCCTCTGTAAGAGAAGATAACCCGACTCTTTCTTTTGTTGAGGTTAGCTTCCCGGTGTTGAACAGACAGCTAATTATTTAAGTCACTCTTCCTCATTTACTCCAACACGTTTAAATAACAGTAAAAGAACTCCATAGCATAAGTTCGTTTTGGAATTGGCCAGAACAAAGCTCCAGCAATTAAAGAACCATTTAGAACCATTAAAAAACAAGTGAGGTGCCAAATGCACTTTTAAGGAGGACTATTAGGAACTCAGTTGTCAAGCAAACAATAAATTCTTCAGAAGGTAGAATGTGATAATACTTTTTGTTTGTTTTTAGACGAAAAAACCCCACTCTTTCTATCTGGCTATGGTTTCGTGACACACTGAAGGGTTAATGTTCCTAATTGTATTATCATATTTTAGCACATTTGAGCAAACACAGGAAAACAGAAAAACAAAAAAAGTCTATATCTAGCACATGTAAGATCTATATTACAGTTCCTACATCACTATGAGAAGTAAGGAAAACTGAAAAGAAGCAAAAATGACAGTATAAATGGAAAAAATAACAACATACAGACAAAGAAGCAGGTATCTACTGAGAACCAAGGTTCCTGTTCAGGTTCAGTAACCGCAATCTTTACCCCATTTTTCTCTTTTGTAAAAAGACAGTGAACCAGAGAATGACTTAAAATTTCCTATAACATTTAAAGTTTATGGTTCTATATTTTTAATTAACTATAACTAACTAAAAAGAGCTTGAATCTTACCTCCTGGTAATCTAGATTTTTCTGGAAAATGATGGCAGGTACTCATAAAATAATCCAAGGATTAAATTTACTTTCTCCTTTCTCACTTTATTGCCTCATGCTTTGAAAAGCACATGTATTGTGTGTTTGTTTGTTTTTTTACATGCTCAATAGACTGTAACTTCCTTGAGGTCAAAGAGACAATCAGCTTCTAATGTCCTGTGTCTAGCACAGTGACATATAGTAATTGCTTAATCAAAACAAACTGAACTAGTATTCACAGAAACTATAATAAGTCATAGACAAAAACAAAAATTATTCTCAGGTAGGGAACTTGAATATTCCTTGATGTTGACCAAGATTTGTCTAGGATCATGGTAACTCCTATCAGGTCATATGGAAACTCTGTTTCTATTTGCTAGTGTTTCTTTTTTTAAAAAAATAATAATTCAGCATTTATTTTGTCAGTAGTTCCAAAATGGTAATGGAAAACTGAGATCAAGATAAGTAGTGGTTAAATGGATCAAGGGCACTACATTCACAGAGATGTTAGGATTTCAGATTGACCACACCCATGATTGGAAGACAGGAAAAGTGTAGTGTGTGGCAATGGTTTAGTAGGAAAGCCATTTCCATAATACATAGACATTGGTTTTTGCACCTTGTTTTTGTTATTGTATTTTTCCTAAGCCAAAATTATGTCTCAAAAGCAGTTTGCTGTAGGGCCAAAATATTATAAAGCTTGATTTCAAATTTTGATAATTGAAGGACTGATTTCCAGCTCGTCTTTATCATGGCAATGCCCATCACCAGTTTCCCAGTGTTGGGTAGATGTCAAGAGGAACCAGGCGAAGAAGCTCTGTGAGAGGTTTCAGAACATTTTATTGAAGCATCCTCTCACAGTGGGCTGAGGCCAAAGTATGGTGTCAGCCCTGAAAGTGGAGCTAAGCTTTCTTTTCTAAGGACTTAAGGTAGGGTCCCATACAGGGTTGGTGCTGCATCGGCCGTGAAGAATTGTCAGAATAACAGGATGCCTCAGAGGATAACAGAATGTTTTGTGGGTGCAGCCTTGGTCAAGCAGAATGGTGGGGTCCTATCTTTGCTGGCAGATGGGCTTGCTTGTTTGTGTCAATGTCCCCATACTATGGAGAAAAGCATGGTTGGACGGAAGATGTTGAATAAAGCTTATTGAGTAAAACAGGCCAGCCTAAAACCCAGAAATGGTAAACCATCCTAACACCCAGAAATGGAAGTAGAGTTGGCAAACTGTTCACGAGTAATTACATTTTCTATTGAATACACAAAACAGTCTTACATTTTTGCATGATTAAAGATTCCATTTTATTAATGTGGTAAAATTACATTACCATTTGTTTTATTTTACCTATCTTTTTTTTTATTAAAGTATAATTGACATATGTAACACTATATTACTTTTGGGTATACAATATAATTATTCAACATTTGTGTACATTGCAAAATGATCACCCCAAGTGTAACTACATCACCATACATAGTTACAAACTATTTTTCCTTGTGATGAGAACCTTCAGGATCCACTCTCCCAGCAACTCTCAAATATGCAGCACAATGTTACTGAGCATAGCTCCACACTGTACATCATCCCTTATAATTGGAAATTTGCACCTCTCGAATTCTCTTCACCCATTTTGTCCACCCTCCAAACCCCTCTCCTCTGGCAACTACGAGTTTGTTCTTTGTGTTAACAAAAAACTCCGGAAGAAATTAAAAGAGAGTTTTATTCATGTATGATTTGCAAACTATAGGACATAGTTCTAGGTATGAAGCAAAGACACCCTACAAATGGAGGTGATAGTTAAGATTTTAAAGGCAAAAGTTCAAAGGTGCTGATAACTAGACAGATGGGCTGCCAGGAAAAACAAGACTGCAAACTGATGTCTTTTGTTTTCTGATCGGCAGGGACAACTGGACTTTTCTATGGTTGGTTGACTCAGGGGTGAGCAAGTGGGACTGTGATACAAGAACAGGGGGTGAGGCAATTGTCCACATCTTATTCCGGTTCAGGCTTGTCCAACAAAGGCTTTTAGGTTACTTATCAACAGAAATCAAACAGCACAGAAAGAGTCTTCATTCTGTAGGCAGTTTCCAAATCCAAGGAGCAAAGCAGTCTCTGGCTTCAAACTGCAAAAATCCAAATGTGGGGCCACAAATTATGATATTAAAGTTCCTACAAATTTTCATCTGCATCCATGAGTTTTGTGGTTTTTTTTCAGATTTCACATATAAGTGAACTCAGGAATTTGTCTCTGATTTATTTCACTTAGTATAGTACCCTTAAGGTCTATCTATATTGTGACTAATGTGTGACTAATGGCAAAATTTAATTCTTTTTTATGGCTGAGTGGTATTGCATCCTGTATATATATATATATATATATATATATATATATATATATATATATATATATATATATATATATATCACATTTTCTTTATCCATTCAATTCATATTTATTTATCTATCAATTGGCACTTAGCTTCTTTCCATATCTTGGCTATTGTAAATAATGCTGCAATAAACATAGGGGTTATATATAATTTTTAATTCATGTTTTTATTTTCTTTGGATAAATACTCAGAACAAGAATAGCTGAGTCATATGGTAATTCTATTTAAAACTTTTGAGGAACCTCCATACTGTTTCCATAGTGGGTGCAGCAATTTACAATCCCACAAACAATACACAAAAGTTCCCTTTTCTTCACAGTCTCTCCAATACTTTTTTGTTTGTTTGTCTTTTTGATACTAGCCATTCTGATAGGTGGGAGGTGATATCTCATTGTGGTTTTGACATGCATTTCCCTCATGATTTGTGATGCTCAACATCTTTTCATGTGCCTGTTGGCCATCTGTCTATTTTCTTTGGGGAAAAAATGTCTATTCAGATCCTTTGCTCGTTTTTAATCAGGTTGTTTTTTATTGTCTTGTATGAATTCTGTATATATATTTAATATTATCCCTTTATCAGGTATATAATTTGTAAGATTCTTATATTCAAAAGGTTGCCTGTTCATTGTCTTGGTGGTTTTCTTTACTGCGCAGAAGCCTTTTAGTGTGATGTAGTCTCATGTTTATTTTTGCTTATGATGCCCCTCCTTGGGAGTCATGTTCAAAAACTTATCACCTGGAATGATGTCAAGGAGCTTATTGCTTATGCTTTCTTCTAGTTTTATGACTTCAGGTCTTACATTCAAGTTTACAACCCGTTTTGAGTTCATTTTTGTGTATGGCGTACAATAGTGGTCTGGTTTCATTCTTTTGCATGTGGTTGTCCAGTTTTCCTAACCCCATTTATGGAAGAGACTGTCCTTTTACCGTGTATATTCTTGCCTCCTTTTCATAAATTAATTGACTGTATAAGGGTGGCTAATTTCTAGACTCTGTTCTGTTCCATTGATCTGTATGTCTGTTTTATGCCAAGATCATATGGTTTTGATTACTGTCACTTGATAATATGGTTTGAAATCAGTCAGCAGGATGCCTCCAGCTTTGTTTTTCTTTCTAATGATTGTATTGGCTATTTGGGACCTTTTGTGGTTCCATAAAAATTTTAGGTTTGCTTTATTTCTGTGGGAAAAAAAAGACATTGGAATTTTGACAGGGACTGACTACATTGAATGTGTAGATTGCTTTGTGTACTATGAACATTTTAACAATATTAATTCTTTCAATCCGTGAGCATGGAATATCTTTTCATTTGTTTGTGTTTTGTGCAATTTCTTTCATCAATGTTCTTTGGTTTGGGACATATTCCTTTGTTTCTTTATTTTATTTTATTTTTTGAATCTCTGTGTTTGTTTCAATATATTAGGCAAAACAGCTGTCTCTCCCAGTCTTGAAGAAGTGGCCTTATGTAGGGGATGAATCTTGTCATTTAACCTTGCCCTGGGTCTTGGTTGTCTCTCCAACATTTGTGATTGTCTAAGCAGCCTGATTTATTCTTTATAGATCCCAGTTTTTGAGGGTGCGTCAAGACCTTTGAGTGTTCCAGAGGGAAGATCTCAAGCTGATTAGAAGCTACACCCTCAATTGCAGCTTTTAAGGTCTGCAAATATACAGTGTTGTAAGACTGCAGTTGTTAACTCCATTGGCCTCCAAACCAAGGTGATCTGGAAGCATCTTCTTGGCAACAGTTGGGGCTTTGGAGGACAGTGAACGAGCTCTCTTTTGGGAGGTACTGGAGAACTGTGGAGAGGCCAAGGGAGAGCACAAAGATGGTGTCCCAGATTACATTCCCTGGGAGCACTCTGCAGCTTCTAGATGTGTGGTGAACCTCTAAATATGTGGAGCTTCAGCTTGAAGCTCCAGGACTAATAATCTTATTTCATGGGAAGACTGGGGGTATGTTTCAGTCTGCTTGTCGATGGAATGCCCTGTGTGTAGTATTCTGTCAAGAATTTTCCTTCCAGTTGGTTCAGACTTGTGGGGTCCAGAAATGGAACCTCCACTGGCTTTACTGCCAGGAACTCAATGAGTGTCCCCTGGGGGGCTGCTCACACCTGCTCTTACTGGCAAGGCCATGCGAACAGTGGCGGAGCTGAATGTTCCCATGCCTGGCTTTGCAAGGATGTGGGAGCGGTAAGCGGGAGGTGTCTTACATCTGTAACTAATGTAACTTTACTATAATTTTATTAAAGTTGTTGCACAGTAGCTTTGATATGTGAAGGATCTTGATGAATGATCCCATATGAAAAGGAATATTTGCCCGCTGCTGTGCATCCACATATCTTAACTTTTACCTGTTAAAACAGCTCTTCCTCTGAGACTGAGATTGGAGATTTCTGAAGGGGGGCAGGATAGAGTGGGGGACAAGGGGTGTGAGCAAAGTGTCAGTGTGTTAACTTCAAGCAGGTATTTAAAGCGACATCATGTATTTCGGCAGATTGTGCTGTTTTCCTTTTACCACAGAAGTGGCACGTCTCAACAAGAAACTTCTCTTTGGCCCTGGACTCAGAACGAGAAGATGTGAGGGACACAGCAGCCAGCCTGCGGCAACTGCCCTGCAACGTCAGAAAGTGTTCTTTCCTGCTGTAAGCCACTGAGCTTTAGGAGCTGCGCGTTATTACAGACATGGGCCTTACCCACAGCCTTGCCTCCTGGCACTATGACAAGAGGGCTTAGTTTATTTATTTATTTATTTATTTATTTATTTATTTATTTATTTATTTATTTATTAACATATCTTTATTGATTTCAGAGAGAGGAAAGGAGAGAGAGAGAGAGAGAGAAACATCAATGATGAGAGAGAGTCATTGATCAAGCCCGCAACCCGGGCATGTGCCCTGACCAGGAATCGAACCCTGATCGCCTGGATCCTAGGTGGATGCTCAACCCCTGAGCCACTCCCGGCCGGGCAAGGGCCCAGTTTAAACTGTGTCAGTATCTTCCCCAACTTCTGCTAGAAAGAACAACGAAGACATAACTGTTCAAGATTTTCCTATTTGTTTTCATAGAGTAATAAAGACTGAAAGTTTAAGGCCCTGACAGTTAAACTAACAAGTAGATAGTAATATGGAACACACATAATATCTAATGTAAATACAAGGTTTGTCTTATGTACATGATATATTTTCATTATTTTTTTCCAAATATGGTCTAATTTCCTTATTTTTATTCTTTTTTTTTTTACTTTTTAAGAAATAGGTTAATTTTTAAATATTTGGGATTTTTCTAAATATCTTACACTTTTATATCCTAATTTAATTACCAATGGTAAGTGGCAAGAGAATGTTTCACTTTTTAAACTTGTTTTATGGCTCAGGTAAAGTCTATCTTGGTGAATAAACAACCTGTGCACTTGAAAAGTGTAGCTATTATCACTGTTGTTTGTGGTGCCTTATAAATGTAAATTAGTTCAAAGTGGTTGAGAGTGCTGTTCATATCTTTTGTAGCTTTACTCTCCCCCTTTTTTTTTTTAAAAAAATATGTTTTTATTGATTTTAGAGAGAGAGGACCAGAGAGGGACAGAGAGATAAAAACACCCATGAGAGGGAACCATTGGTCTGCTGCCTCCTGCGCGCCCCCTACTGGAGGTGGAGCCCACAACCCGGGCACACGCCTGGGCCAGGAATCGAACCTGGGACCTCTTGGTTCATAGGTTGACAGTCACTGAGATATACCAGCCGGGCCCCCTCCCTTTTTTCTTGCTAAGAGAATGTGAAAATCTCTAACTATGATTTTTGAATTTACCCATTTATTCTGAAATCCTTTTAATTTGCGGTTCATGTATTTGGAAGCTCTGTTATTAGATGTTAATATAGCCACTCCAACCTTCTTAGGCTTATTGTTTGCATAGCACATATTTTCCACTGTTGTATTTTTGACTTATGTTTTATATTTAAAGTACATCTCATGTATTTTAAAGTGCATATCTTTAACAGTAATGACAGCTTTGCCTGTTTTCTTCTTGGTAAACACTGTATTTTACAGTCACCAGACTGATACAGTTTGAGCATAATATTAATAATTTATAATAAAATACTAGACAAGTATTAATTGTAGGACAGAAATAAAATATAATCAGGAAATATTAGCATTCTCTCCCTTTCTCTTTCTCTGTTCCTATATTTCTCTCTCTCTATCGGTATGACTTCTGACTCTAAAACATAAGAGAAAGTCAGGCTTCTTCCTTTATGATAAATCTTTAGTACCTGAAAATTACAAAAATTATATATATATGCATATATACATATACACATATATGTATATATTAAATGGAGGCATCTAGATATTTCACTAAGTGAATTTCACTAAAAATTATATTATTTCTCAATTTTTAATATTATATTAACCTGGATATCTTATTTTTCTAAAGTGAGGGCTTTTTTTTCTGACATCAACTAGAGATCAAAATCATATTTCTAGGTAATATACACGTTTCAAAATAATATGTTAATATTTCCACTTATTATTTCTCAGTAAACGTTGCTAGATGAATATGTTTGAATGAAATCATTATGTTGTGAGGCTTTATGTTATACTATGACATTGCTTTTGGAAAACAAACATGCCTATGGATTTGTTCATTTGCTACTTTATAGTGTTATTTATTGCGGGAACAGCGACAATTAAATTTACATTTAGCTTATGTTACTTTCTTAATAAAATATATATTCAATTGTTTTCTTCCTTAGATGTTATAAGTAAAATTTCCACCATACAGTTCATGCATAGTTCAAGTTAAAGATTGGTTTTTCAAAATATTTTCCATAAAATAGTATTAGCAATGCCAGGAAATGTGTTTTCTATTGAGATGGTATATTTGTGCAAGTGTTTTGGATTTAACAACTTTGAATATTAGCCATAAAAAAGTGCAAAATTGTATAAGCAACTAATTACTCTTGCCTTTCTATGTTTTCAAAGGTATAATCCAGTAGTTGTTTGCTATGATTTTATTTTTTGTTGATTGTTGTTGCTACCCTTATACAAGTTAATAAAAGGGTTTTATAAACAGATGGATTTTCATATTTTTTTACTTGAGAGATCAATGCTGCAGTTATATAAGTATTCACTTTCTTTCTCAAGATATTACAAAATCATTTCTCAGTCAACACTGCATTTATATAAGCCCAATTATTTTTTATTCTTAGATTCAACGGACATAAAATTAATCTGTCAAAATACTCTGAAACTTTTCATTTCTTTATCTATCTTCTTCAGACATGTAATTAATTTTGGGAATATCTCTTCTCCCTGAGTCTTTGAGTAGCCCCAGGATATAAAGATCTATCAGGTCTGTCTGCCAAAATCTCTCTCCTAATCTCACTTAAATAATTTCTGAATATGGATTTTTTAATATGTTTAAATAAAAATGTTATTAAAACTTCAAATTACAACTTCTACTTTTTCTTCTGAATTTAAATGTTTTATTCAGAACTTTCCAAATTACAGGTAGTATTTATAATTGATATTTTTTTCCAGCATGATGATCCTAATATCAAGGTTGAAGATATTACTCTATATTTGAATTCACTAATATTATCTGTTGATTTGCCATTATAATATTAAATCACTTATAAACACATCTATTTGCAGAATTAGTAACTGATGATTTACCTCTCCTGGTAACAATGAGTGAACTAATATGAAAAAAAAAAAAACAACCCAGAAAAACAAAAAAACACCTGAGTTCAAAGTCTGTATGTTCTGGGAAATGTGGCTTAGTTTATTAAAGGGATAGCAGTGTCCTTCAGATCCCAGATAATGAAATCTGGCTTTCCTTGGATTAGGCAATAACCAAATCAAGTCAATGAGGCCAAATCAAAATAGTTGAACTAAGAAGTACAAAACTGCTATGAAACAAGTGAATAAAAAAATAAAAAATGCTCATCTTAGTTTAAGGAGCTCTTTGGAAAAAGTTGTTGAGTTGCTGGAGTGTTATGTAGAAGCAGGCGAGAGGACAAATCATGGCAGGAGAAATTTGTTTATAGTGTAGCTGAAACCTTCTTTATGACTAGGGAAAAAGATGTTAAGAAACTTACCTTGACTTAGAAATAGACAAAATTATAATTTCACCTAGTGCAACCATAATAGGCTATAAAATGCATATTCTGCCAAAGGAAAAGTTTGAAGGCTGGTGCTAAACTCAGTCAATCTTCAGAAAAGACTCCTCAAAAATCGTCCAGAATTTCTTCTTGAAACACAATTATGCATTTTACAGGAGATTATGTTCAGGATGTGATGTATTTTCTTCTGTATTTAATTCTCCAATGTGAATTTAAGTAACAAATAGTTATATAGATCTGGAAATAGAAGATGGAAGCTTCAATGGAGACAAACGTTTTAAAGATTATTTATTTGCCATTTAAACAAACAGTCCTGTGAACAATATTCAACACTTGACTTTGAGTTAACAGATCAGAAAAGAGAACTGAAAAATTCCTGAAGTATTTTAGCTTCAAAATGAGTTTTTAAAGCTCTAAATTGAATCAGAATATATAGAAATGTTTAATTAAATAAAAAGAAATCCCAACTGGATGCCAGTTCAAAAATCAAACTTATTTGCAGTCACAATAAACCTTGGATTATAAGTAAATTTATTTTAGAAAAATAATTTAATACAAATAGAAAAAAACCTGTAATTATATATTTTAAGTAAATTTTATTTTTTTGTTTTAGTTTTTTATTCTACTTAATTAAACTTAAGTAGTCCTTTAATTTAGTATATTCTTGTGGAGGGGAGTAAGTTTTAAAATAAACTACTTTTCTAAAAGACAATGTGCTCTAAATGTATTAGAAAGAATAAATATTTTTATACGATTCTAATGTAATTGTGTCAACTGTATTACAACATGGTATGAAATATATTAATGGCAACAAAGCTATTATTAGCAGTGGCTATTTTATTTTCAGTAAAAGTGCCTGTAAGGCCATTGATCAAAATGATAATTACCAGCATTTCCCATTAAAAGAATGAATGCTTATGACATAAAATGAAAAAGGAAATACCCAAATATAAAGTAAATTATTTCTATCTTACAAACTAATAAAGGAAAATGACTTTTAAATCACTTTAAGGCCTTAAATTACTTTTCAGTGTCCACTTCACAAATCACATTGTAAGTTCATTATCACTAAGACATATGCTCTACTAATTACAATATTAACATCTAGAAAATAGCCTTTTAAAATTTATGATAGAAACTATTTGGTGAGTTACTGTGAATATTTTACTAACAGATAATAAAAATCTAATGGTTTTTAAAAAGTGCAATTTCTATATAGAAGTTTAGATGATACTTAATGGAGTAAAACTTTAATTTAAGAAGTTCTTAAAAACTTTTTGCTTTTTCAGATTTCAACCTATTCCATTTCCCTTACAATTAAGAAAAGTAATCCATAGTATCTATAAATCGGTTTACATTGTTTCTAAACTAAATAATTAATGTTAAAACTTTCTCTAATTGTCAAAATGTATACTTTAGTTTTATAAAAATATTATTTATAAAAATGTAGCATTATTAAATATTAAATTAAAATATGCTACTGTGAGTCTCTAACAAAACACCAAATATTTAATTTTTCCCATTTATACTTCTATGAAAAAGTGAAAATTACCATTATCTAAAATTCATCATAGCACCATAATATATATTTTAGAAAGGCAAAGGTAAACTCAGTGAAACAACAAAGTTTCTTTTTTTTTTTTACATTTATAGTCTGGATGCATATATTAGAAGCATAATGATCTCCCATACCTGTGGCCACAGTGGTGTAACATTAAGGAAAATTTTGTAAGATTCTTCAAAATGTTTTGCTGATTATTTTGTCACTGTGCATAAAAATTCTCTATAGATGTATGTGCTCTCATTCAATATAACATTCTTTTTCTCTCTAAAGGAATTCATCTGCTGCTTAACAGCATCCTGAATACTTGAAGGGTGTGTATTACATGAAGGGTCGGTATTAAGTTTTCATCATTAACCTTAAAAACAAATGTATGACTAAGTTGATAAATAGTTGAATGATAAGGTTGTGGGTTCGATTTTCCGGTCAGGGCCCCCGTGGGAGGCAACCGATAGATGTTTCTCTCTCTCTCTCTCTCTCTCTCTCCCTTCCTTGCTCTAAAATCAATAACCGTATCCTTGGGTGTGGATAGAAATTAAAACCAACAAAATATAATTTCTAACCTAAACAGGGAACTGTTGGAAATCAACAGGAAAAAGAAGACACCCTAAAAGAAAAAGTACACATGATATAAGTAGAAAATTTTTTAAAACTAAAAATACTGACAAGATAACCCAAATTCTTGCTGAAATGTATTGAACAGCGACTTCCCAAAAGACATTTTCATACCCTAATCCTTGGAACCTGTGAATGTTGCCTTCTTAGGAAGAAAAAGAGTCTTTGCAGGTGTAATTAAATGAAAGGGTCTGCAGATGCGATCATCTTGGATCATCCTGTTGGCCCCTAAACCCAGGGACAAGCATCCTCAGAAGAGGAAAACACACACCCCTAGAGAAGGCCATGTGAAGGAGGCAGAGAGTCAGACAAACTACGAAATTCTTGGGCTACCAGAAACAGAAGGATGCAAGGAAAGATGCTCCACTAGGGAATTCAGAGGGAGTGGGGCCCTGCCAACGCCTGGATTTTGTACTTGTAGCCTCTTGAACTGTGAAAGAATAAATTCCTGCGGTGTTTTTTTTTAAAGCCACCAACTTGTGGTTATTTGCTGCGGAAGCCCTAGGAAACAAATGCAGTTGCTGCCAGAAAAATAAAAATTTTAAAGGAGTAATTACTTTACACGTAGTGGGCAGAAAAAAAGAAAAGAATCTTGATAATTCCAAGTACTGACAGTAATGTGAGGATATAGGCATTTGCCTGTGTCGCTGGTGCGAGTGTAAATTGAGGCAGCTATTTAGGGAGCATTTCACTTTGCAGTTGAGGACTCGGGCTTTCTACCTCTGCCTTCAGACCCCACGCTTTTCTACACGTGTCCCAAGGAGAGTAATAGAGAGCTTGATTCTCAGCTGGTGGTTCGGAGGGTTACAGAGGAGGAAGTAATTTGAACTTGGCCTTTAAGACAAAAATAACCGTGGCAGGTGGAGGAGGGGAGATTGAGCGTGCCGGCTGCAGTTAGGCCTGTGCTGGGGGGAAAGTGAGCACAGGGTCGCGGCTCTCAGTGGACGGAATAAGGAATCCGGGCAGACTGAGTGAGTAGGAGGTGGTAACAGGAATAGTTGGGGCTGACTAACTAAACTGGGGCGTTTGACAGGTTAGTTTATGTTGGCCAAGGGCATCACCTATAGTGACTTTTCTGAAACTGTCAGTCGGACAGACGTGGCTGGCTTGAGAGGTATTTATCTAAGGAAATCAGAAAGAAGACTATAGAAAAAAAAAAAAAATCAAAATCAGTTAAGTAGTACTAAGAATTAAATTCAAAATGACAGGAGAATCAAAGCAAAAACCAAGGACCAGGTGGGGGTACAATTTCGATGTGCTCTAAGCATGTATTTTTTAGGACTGAGATCAACTAGGGGAGAGAGCTTTCGAGTCCTGCTTTCTAGCTGTACAGTATTAAAGCTCGCCTGGGGCCTGGAGGGCTGCGATACCTGAGACTAGCTCGCTCCAGAGGCGGAAGTGAGGGACAGTGTTGTGAAAATGAGAAGGGAGTGTCTTTGGGGACAAAACATATGTTGGTGGTCATAGGCCCAAAGCCTAGTACTGTTTAAATAGCTTTAATCAAGTTGTGATCACAAAAACACATATTGCTGGTCTTTACAGATAAGACTGGAGTTATGAATTCCCCACTGGGCAAAATACCAACTAGCAAAGATTTATAAAATAGATTTTCTATAAATCACCAATTTTATATCTCAGAAAATTATATCATACCAACAGGTAGAAACTAAAATGATTATGCATTTTAATGTAATTCAACTTAGAAAATGAATAAAGTCCCAGATGGTTCAATGGGTTTAAATGGCTTTTATTAATTTCACTGAAGGAGAATTTAATTTGAAAAGATCAGCTGTATTCATTAAAGTATGGGTTCCATGTATTTAACAAAATAACAAAATCTCTGAAAGGAGATTTATGTTTTATATGTTTTAGTCCCAAAGAAATTTCATTTATTGAGAAGAGCTCCATTCAGTAAATTTCAAAAATGCAGTCTTCCAAAGAGAAAGGCATCTTTGGAGAAATGGAATGCAAATATAACAAATTAAGAAAGCGATAAGAGGCGTATGCATACTAAGGTACACGCAGTTGTTTTCATTTCCAGGTCACCTTTTACAACAGTGTCATTAAGGTTTATCTGCAAAGAGTTTCATAGATTATCATGTGTCTATCTATCTACCCATCTTGTATCTTTTAATCTTTATACTAATAATAATCTGCTAATCTAACCAAAGGTGAAAACTCAGAAGTTCTTCATTTGTTGAAATATGCTTAATCTTAATAAGTACATTATTTATTTAAAATAAAATTAGTTTATAGGTGACATTATAACTTATTAAACTTATTTTGATTTAACCTTTTTTATCTTTACAATTTACTTTATATTTATAAATTCGAAATGAATCAAGTTTTAATTTTTTTAATTTCCTTTTAATGTGGTAAGTCTGTGTTTGCCAAAGAAACTGCCTTTGCAATCTATATAGGCATAACTCCAAAATATTAAATGAATAAACATATTCAATGTTAAATATATAAAAATGAACCACATTCAATTTGTATATATAATTATTTTCCAGCTTCTATCTTGTATTGGTTTAATGAAAATATCAATCAAGTTTGTCTAGAATGTTTCAGTTGTACACATAAATACCTACAGGTAAAATAAATACTTAAAGAATCAAAATAAAAGAATAGATATAAATAAATATATAGAGAGAGGTAGAGAGATAGATAGATGATAGATATCTGTGCTTGAATACACACAAAGGCACATATACACATATATATCCAGAAAAACTACAATTCATTAGTTAATTATGTATTTGTATGTATGTAAATAACACATACTTCTGTTTTATGTATGTGAGTACATGTATGTATATATTTCTATCTACCTATAACTAAGTTCTATATTCAGATATACATATCTAGACATCTAGCTATTTATATCTCTAATGAGAGTGCTTATACATATCTAGCCAGATATTTCCATTGTAACAATATTTATAATGAAGCAGTATCACAATATTTCATTTGTGGATTTTCAAAATATCAGTGAATACCAGTTCATAAAGAATAAGATCATCCAAATGTTCTGTAGTAAATTAATATATTAATTATGTTAATATAATTAATATAGCACATTGTCCCTTTTCATTGAATTTAGATAATTAAGCAATGAGAGAGAACAGAGTGTGAATCATGTGGCATTTATTTACACATGGTAGGTTATTATGGTCATGAGGCTGAAAGCCCAAAGCTATCAAATGAGTGCAGTGTGAATTAGGCAGAGCAGAGCATGCCTGGGCTGACATGTCTGAGTGCATTATGAGATGCAACTCAGAAAATCAAATTAACATGTGTAGAAATGCCTCCGAATAATAAGGTGAACTGATGTCAGCAAAACCTGTAGCTGGGGATTGTGGGACTTGAACAGTGTTAATTAAAGCGAAAGTTCAGAATACTTGATAGAAATAGAAATAATTTGGTTTTTGTTCATTTGTTTTTCTTTCTTTTTTAAAAATTTGTTGTTAGTGTAGATGTTAACATAATAAAGTGTCAAATTGTCAAATTTAACAAATAGAGAGCCCACAGCACTGCTCTGTTTATGGTCTTCACTGCATGGTATAATTTTCTGTGAGCTCCTTTGGAAATCCTGATATCAGTGCCTACCCTGAGTCAACATTATTCCACTGCACACTAATTATTCTCAGGTGCATAGTGTTAGGTCGGTGCCGACGCTGAGAGGAACCAGGCCAAGAAGCTGTGAGAGGTTTTAGAGAATTTTATTGAAGCACCCTCTCACAGTGGGCTGAGGCCAAGAGTGTGGTGTCAGCCCCGAAAATGGAGTTAGGCTTTTTTTATAGGGGCTTGAGACGGGGTACAGTGCGAGGCCGGTGTGGCATCCGCTGGCACTGAAGAATTATCAGAGTCACAGGATGTCTTGGAGGATAACAGGATGTTTTGTGGGTGCAGCTTTGTTCAAGCAGAATGGTCAGGTCCTGTCTTTGCTTGCAGATGGGCCTCCTTGCATCAATGCTTGGACAGAAGATGTTAAATAAAGCTTATTGAGCAAAACAGGCCATAGGTAAACCATCCTAACACATAGCTAACAAAAACTCCATATGTACTCCTGTGCATTAATATTAGATGTATTATTAATACATATATATGAATGCTATCTGTATATTATATGTTTTCCTATCCCTTTACTCTCTTCTAGGATTTAGGGAAACCTTCAGCTAGTCCATATTCTCATTCTGAGGCTCATAATTATCACAAATAAAAATACGTACAAAAATTTAGATAAGATTTTCTATGTTATTCTTTAAGCATTAAAAAATTATTTGAATAGATATAAATTGTATTCCTCAAGTGAATTCACTCCATCCTTACACAATTTTAAAAGTAAGAATCACACACAAACACAGACTTTTTCACCGATCTTCATAATATATATGAATCAGAACTGTTCAGCAGTTCTACAAATACCCTCTACTCAGTTTCTCTTATATTAATATAACTGTGATCGTAAACCATACATCAAAACAAAGAATTTGTTCTTAATACAATATTGTTAACTAAAGTTTAGAAGTTATTTAGAATGCAGTTATTTGGGTGAGTCGTTCCACTAATATCGTTTTTCTTCTCCTGGATCCCTACAGGATTACACATTGCATTTAATTAGGTCTCCTTAGTTTCCTCCAGTCTGCGACAGCACTTCAGGCTATCCTTGCCTTACATTACTCTGACACTTCGAAGGTTATTTTGTCGAATGCCTTCAGTTTGGGTGCGTTTGGTGTTTTCTCATGCTTAGATTGAGGTTATTCATTATTGGGAAGTATATAACAGAGGTGTGGTCCCTCTTGGTGCATTATATAAGTGGGTATCTGTTGTGGACATAAGTTATTTATGATGTCAACCATAATCGTCTGACTAAGGTGGTGCCCCCTAAAATTCTTCATTATAAACTATTTCCCCCTTTGTAGTTACTAAATATTTGGGGGTGGAGATATTTTGAGTCTATGTGTATATCCTATTTCTGCTTAAATTTCCATCTACTAATTTTAACACCCTTCATTCATTGAAATTCTATTTTAGGGACGAGTTGTCACTTCTTCCACATGCATTGATTCTACTGTTCACTTGCATCATTACAGACTCAGATATGTATTTCATTCATTGAGCTATTATATAATACTACTGTTATTTAGTTGATCCAGTTGCCCCAATTCTGGTCTTTGGAGACCCTTTCAGATTGGCCCCTCTGCCTTTTTAATAAGCTAACAAGCCTCTATCCCATTGCTTTGTTTTAAAGTACCTCCTGAATTTTTGGCACTGCCAGATTCCCCAGACTTGTGTCGTATTTTTCCCTGTCCCACCCTTGGAATCACCCAGTTCTCAAAGGTGCCCTGATTCTTTTAATTGGAGAATGGTGTTTGGAAACCAGGATCTGGATGCTAAATGTGCTCATTAATACTGAGGTGTCACCGTTTCTAGCCCATCTCTAAAGATTAAGTTAGAAAAAATATATATGTATACTAATTCAATGCATTCACATTCATGTATAATTTTTCCGAATTTACTTATCTCTCTCTCTATATATATGTATGTTTTTAAGTGAGTCAGTATCGACATCACCGACTACAACCTAACCCTACAGGGTTCATGCTAACTTTCTCCTCTTGTTTGTAACTTCTTTACCTAATTCTTACTATCTATTATATATTTACATAGTTATTCAAAAATAGTATACCAACTAAGTAGTTTGAGAATTTGTAAGCCAAACATTTATGAAAAGCAAATTTACCCACTAGAGATGAAATGTTTGTGTATAGTTGTTTTTATCTTTAGCCTCACAGTATCCAGTAAAAATATATTTTTCCAAAAATATTGTCAGCACTTTTTTCCTTCTCTATTCCCTTCACTGTAGTTGTGTTATCATTTATAATACAATTCGATCTAGGTCCATTGGTCACAATCTTCTTTCCATCTTCCCCCCAAATGTCTACTTTACTAAAAAATAGATACAATAAAATTCACTTTTTGCTGTGTACCACTCTATAGTTCTTCACAAGTGTGTCATGTGTCTAACACCATAGTTCTATGAAGAGCAATTTCTTTACCCGTGGTACCCCTTTAGAGTTAAACTGTCTCTTCAACTCCAAGAAACCAGTGATCTGTTTTCCAGCCCACAGTTTTCCCTTTTCCAGAGGGTCACATAAATGGAATCGTGCAATGTGAAGCCTGTGGATTTGGCTGTTTCCATTTAGCAAAATGCATTCAAAATTATCCATGCTGTTGCATGAATTTAGAGTTTGTAACACAATTTTTTTTATCTATTGGCTTACTGGAGGATATCTAGGTAGATTCCAGCTTTGGTGATTATGAATACAGTGTTATAAATATTGTCATAAAGCTTTTGTGTGACTGTATGTGTTCTTTTCTCTAGGATAGATAGATACCTACCAGGATCCCTGAGTCACAGGTATGTACATATTTAACTTTATAAGAAACTGCTAAATTGTTTTCCAAAGTGATTGTAACATTTTATACTGTCAACAGCATTATAGGGGAGTCTTATTTGCTCTGCATTTTCCCCAGTACCTGTTATTGCTAGTTTTGTCTGATTTTAAACATTCTAACAGGTGTGTAGTGGTATTCATTGTGGCTTAAAATTTCATTTTTGTATAATTAATTAAATTTAAAATGCTTTAATAAGCTTATTTGTCACCTGTATATCTTTTTTTTAGTAAAAGTGACTACTGTCTGTCTAAATATTTTGCCCACTTTTTATTTTGTTTGTGTATTGTTGAGTTTTAAGAATTTTTTAAAAATTTCTGGATACAAGTTCTTTGTTACAAACAAGATGGGAGCCTAGTCGGGCGTGGCTCAGCGGTTGAGCACCCACCTAGGACCCTAGGTGATCGGGGTTCGATTCCCGGTCAGGGCACATGCCCGGGTTGTGGGCTTGATCAATGACTCTCTTGTCGTTGATGTTTCTCTCTCTCTCTCTCCTTCTCCTTTCCTCTCTCTGAAATCAATAAAGATATATTTGAAAAAAGAAAAAAGATGGGAAAATATAATATCCCAGTCTGTGACTTGCCTTTTTATTCTCTTAATACTGCCTTTCAAGAAACAAATGTGTTTAATTGTTATAAAGCCCAATATATAGATTTTTTGAAATGGATGAATGCATTTGGTGTCTTATTGCCACTTTTTCGAGACTGTTTAACATATTTGTCACACATGAAACTGATTTTGATGATCACTTTGTATCATCCAAGTATATTTTTTCTTTTATTTTCATAAAACTTATACTGTTGTTTTTTTTGTTTTTGGAGGTTGAAAGCCAGACATGTTGTATAAATCTGTAATACTGAGGTCAAAAGATTCATTTCCTAGAAATGGACATTCCTTTTGTTCTGCAGGCCTTTAGAGTAGGCATTTGAATTAATCCACCTAGAAGTTGTGGTGAGTTTGATTTTGTTATTGATATGGCAAACTTCATTGCCAATCAGGCTTCTGTGCACAAGAAAGAGGCATTGTAATAAATCTAATCCATAATAAGCTTACAGGGTGATCTGACCATGAATTTCTAACTGGACAAGTCATGGTTGGATAGTCATGTACCAGTCACACAACTTTTTAGTAAAGAGCTTATCATTCGCTTAAAGCAAGCCCGGGCCATTATTCTTGAGCTCTAGGTTATCAAACCTTTGAAATGCCAAAGTAGTCCCCTTTTTCAGACCCCTAGGAGGCATAACCACTAACAAGGGAGCACATAATCTCGTTAACTACCCTGTAATTCAGTTCCTACCCATTTTCAAGCAATCAGTTCTCCCCTTAATTCCAAATATATAAAATGAGCTGCAAAACTGTCATTCTCTGGAGCATTTGAGGGTTTGCTTTCCTGAAATCGTCATCAGTTTGGCTCAGATAAATTCTTATAAAATTCTCTCTATATGGAGAGAATATGTAAGTTTCTTATGTGGACACTTCAAAGCCCTGTAGAAAGAACTTGTAATTAGGACAGGAGGTGGTTCAACAGAGCAACGTCGGCTCCTGCTGAGTGTTAGGTCTTTCCTTCCCTGTACCTGGGAGAGGTTTTCTCTGTATTCCCCTCTCCTCCTGGTTCCTCCTGTGGAAATAAGAACACCCAAACCTGTAGAGAATTTTTATGAATTTGTTTCAGTTTATTTGAGCCAATCTCATAACATGCTGGAAGGGAAGATCTTAAATGCTCCAGAGACTGTTTTGCAGTTCATTTTATATACTTGGAATTAAGGAGGGAACACAGGAAAATTACGTGAAGGTGGGAAAAAGCAAGGCAGGGAAGTCTCTCTGACCTGATTACAGCATAGTTAACAGGATTATCTGCTCCCTTGAGGATGCTTATACCTCTCTGGGGTCTGAAAAAGAGCATTAATTCTGGCATTTCAAAGGTGTGTTAACCTAGATGCTCAAAAACAATGGACAGGGCTTCCCTACGACAAAGATAAACCTTTTATAGGCCTGAGCAAGACTACACACATGACCTGCCCAGTTAGGGATTTATGATCAGATCCCCCTGGGAGGTTACCTTCTGTCACTGAACGTGTTGGATTCATTACAGAGCCCCCTTTTTTGTTCACTCTCCTAGTAACATCCTCGTGCTACTTGTTATTCAGGGTTTATTATCTTGGTGTGGAAATGGGGGTACTGGGTGCACAGTCTCGGTTGTGTTGGTTTCCTCAGGCTTAGGCATGTACCTAGCTGTTTCTCAGGCATATGCCTTCTCTATTCAAGGACACTGGTTATAGGGTTCGACCTAAAATTCTTATCCCTTCTACAATAGCTTTTACTTCTCCCATGTTTTTACCACCTCCCCAACTGTGATGATTTTTTTAAT
This sequence comes from Miniopterus natalensis, assembly GCF_054644295.1. Lineage (NCBI taxonomy): Eukaryota > Metazoa > Chordata > Mammalia > Chiroptera > Miniopteridae > Miniopterus > Miniopterus natalensis. The sequence continues at coordinate 25,157,366 of NC_142086.1, read as the reverse complement.
TAATATCTTAAAGACAGGAATGCTTATTGTCTCCCCTTCCACACCCATCAAAGACTTCTGTTAGAAAGTCGAGATCCAAGGAAATAGATTTGGGTCTAGTGTTTGTTGCTACCATAGGCACAACTGTTCCTTTAATCCAGACTAACATTATAGGCACTTCTAGAGCTTCTTCCATTTCTTTTCTGTGAGCACCCCTTGGGGTTCATAGAGAAAGAGCCAGGCCTATAGTACACTTGATGTTCATCAAATGCCAGCTCTACTGCTGAACCCTTCTTAGGTACATCAGGTATGTTTACCCCAGGAGAGTGCATGCTTACTTTTCTTTTCTGTCTGCTGGAAGAGTCTCTTTCCTCTTTGGTCCATTTGGTGGTTCTACAATTTTAGGTGTCCAATGGGTGTGAAAAAAAATTGTAAATTTAATCTTGGTCCATATCTATTGGGAAAGCCTGTCAAGCCAGACTATTGAACACCCTGCCAGCTACATAAGAATGGATTTCAGCTTAGAGTTTTTCTAATTGGGAGATAAAGAACAATCACAGCTAGTTTATCCCCTAGTGTGGGATACCTTTCTCTATTTCAGACTGACTGTGTTGTTCTTTGATTTGCTCAAGTATTATGTCACTGGACCTTAGGCACTCCTCCAGCTTTTTTGTATTTCAGACCCCATATGGGGAGAGTCGGGTCCTTCCACTGCTACAGGAAGTGCAGTTCTTAGCTGCAGAAGACACCCACTGGCAACGAAGGGCCTATGCATTGCAAGGGACTTAATCTTGTGCATAATCGCTCCTCTTACTGTATGTAAGTAAACCTTGTCCCTCTTGAGCCTTTTGTGCATGTTGTCTGTTCTCAGCAACTTCAATCATGCACTATTTTTTTTTTTTTTCTCTGAGTGGCACTTATTTGTCTCTGAACAGTGGCCACACTCATGTTATATTTTATCCTCTGGCACAGCCTGGCTGCTCAATGAACAGTAAAACATCTTTATATGAGTTGGGAGGAACATTGCTCCCAACTTTCTCCTTCCTGGGTAAAGAATCTTGAACTTGGCATGGTACTAGGTACACATTTTTTTCCTTAAATAAGACAAATTAAAGTTTTCTTTATAATAAAATTATGGTTATTCTTTAAAGTTTTTATATAGCCCAGCCAGGCGTGGCTCAGTGGTTGACTGTCGACCTAGGATCCAGTCGATCAGGGTTCGATTCCCGGTCAGGGCACATGCTTGGGTTGCGGGCTTGATCAATGACTCTCTCATCATTGATATTTCTATCTCTCTCTCCCCCTCTCCTTTCCTCTCTCTGAAATCAATAAAGATATACTTAAAAAAATAAAAATAAAGTTTTTATATAGCTCTAATTAATGTGGATGTCAGCTGAAATTCTAAAATAGTACTGAATATGTAAAAGGAATTAACTTTCTAACAGGAGTTATTTTTTATGGTTTTTCAAAATTAAAAAATTAAATGCAATGATATTGAAATGAGACAGATTGGGTCAATTGTATAAATAAGTTCAATTATATAGGAGTGTTTCACTAACACAATGATTGCACATTTCCCAACCATAGTAAATTAAACAGACAGCTGTGATTCAGTCTGCAGTTAATCCTTAATTACATTCTATATGTTGTTCCCTGGATACTGTTAACCTAAAAATAAAAAGCCAAAGTGAGAGGTATCAAGTCTTTATTTGAGATCAAAGAATAGCTATTCAGGAAGCACTAATTCAAGAAGAAATCCAAAGGTGTTCTGTTCATGATTTGAAGGCAAGGATTTGCTGAGTAAGGAAAATGAAATAATTACATGAATAGTAAGAATTTCTATTGGTGCTAATAAGCCAAGTTATTCTTTAGCTGTATATGTGGTGCTAATCCTAATGAAAGTCTTCAATTTTCAGTCCTTGTAGTCACAACGTCTGCTTTCCTGTTAGCTTTACAAACACTTGTGTATTCATTATTACACATTTCCTAAAATTTCTAAAAAAATTATAACACAAATATACCCTATTTGTCTATATATTCCAAAATTAAAGTGGCAAAACAAGGGTAAGTATAACTCAAAGGCCATTGATCAGGGAGAAATTTTGTATTAAAAAATGAATGAATGGTCTATGCCATTGAACTACTACATAATGAATTGGACTTAATAGCATTTAGAAAGCTGTGTATAACAATACAGGATAACTCATATTTTAATATTGATGGCAGATATTTTTGCAGTAAAATATGTATGAAAAAGGGGAAACCTATTAAAGATGTATGTAAAAAGAAAAAGTTGATGACATTTGGAAAATAGCATGTCAACTATGATTTTATTAGAAAGGTTTTCCCTTTAACTATGAAAATTAGAATAAGAAAATCAGATTACAAGAAAAACTATTATTTTATGACATGTTGGAAGTTGTTTTGATGACTTTAGAAAGGAGAAGCTATGTTGGACATATATACAGTAATTTAAATAATGAAAAAGAAAAAAAATATGTAAAATAAAGAATTGAAAAAAATGCCATAAATTATATATTACTCTTCTGGACATTGTAAAAAATACTTCAGGTTTAATGACAATACTTGTTCAAATAATATGCAAATATTAAGTACAATGTCTTATTTCTCTAGACATATTATAAGATGGGCTCTAAAACGTAGATTCATTTAAAGATGGCAAGCTTCTGAAGACATAGATGAATGTCTCAATGGTAAAGGACAGGATTCTTCAATTTTTTTGTATGATTGTCCTCCCCTAAAATAACTTTCATCTCCTTGTACTATTTTATTTTTATTGTAATACAGTTAATTATGGTAACCTGTGTTTATTTCCTAGTTGCAAAGCCCATAATATCTTGTGTATTTATGTATATTTTAAAAAAATAATTTGCTTCTCTCTTTTCTCTCTTCTATTTTCCTGTTTTTTTCTATCTCAAAAACATGGAGCCCGGCCAGGTGTGGCTCAGCAGTTGAGCATCGGACTTGGACCCAGGAGATCGGGGTTCAATTCCCGGTCAGGGCACGTGCCTGGGTTTTGGGTTCGATCCCCAGTTGGGGGCGTGCAGGAGTCAGTCAAAAAATGACCCTATCATCATTGATGTTTCTATCTCTCTCTCTCCCCTTCTCTCTTTCTCTCTCTGAAATCAACAAAGATATATTTAAAACAAACAAACAAACAAAAAACCACATGGATTTATCATTTATCATCTATCTTTTACACATCTATCCATACAACAACCAAAAGCCTACATAAAAAATGTCAAACAGTAATTTAAATTTACAAATCAAACTATTCTATTAAGAACTTATGATGAATTTAGAATTTGATACCATCTTATTTATAGTCATATATATGTAGTTCTTATATGAGATACAGAATTTCAAATGAAGAATTTGGATGTTTTAAATTGAATTTATTGGGGTGACATTGGTTAATATAGGTTTCAGGTACACAATTATATAATACATCACCTGTATTTTGTATTGTGTGTTCACCTTTCCAACTCTCCCATCATCATTTATGCCCCCTTTACCCTCTTCTACCTCCCCCATCTTGTAATCACTATACCGTTGTCTGTATTTATGAGGTTTTTTTGTTTGTTTGTTTTTGTTTTTTCCATTGTTTTTCAGAGAGGCAAAAGGAGAGAGAAACATTGATGTGAGACAGACACATCAATTGGCTGTCTCCCTCATGACCCCCTCCCCCCGACACACACTGGGTCTGGGATCCAGCCTGCAACTGAGGTACATGCCCTCGGCCAGAATCAAACACCAGACCCTTCATTCCATAGGTCAACGCTCTAACCACTGAACCAAACCAGCTAGGATGAGGTGTTTTGTGCTTTTTTTGGGTTTTTTTTGCTTAATCCCTCTACCATTTTCACCCAGCCTCCAACTTCCTTCCCCTCTGACAGCTGTCAGTCTGTTCTCTGTATCTATGAGCCTGTTTCTGTTTTGTTTGTTAGTTTATTTTGTTCATTAGATTCCACGTATAAGTGAAATAACATGGTACTTGTCTTATTCTGACTGGCTTATTTCACTTAGCACAATACTCTCCCAGTCTATCCATGTTGTTGCAAAAGGTAAGATTTCCTTCTCTTTTAAGGTTAAGTAGTATTCCATTGTGTAAAGATACCATAGTATTTTTTAATCCACTCATCTACTAATTAACAATTTCATTTAATAAAACTCAACATTTGCATAAGAGGTTATTCATGTCATTCACCTGCTTATTTATGCCCATCTTCTTTAAAAAAGGAATTAAACCATGAGGCATTTTATTAGTATTTAATGAGTTATCCTTCCTTCAAAAGGTTTTTATCATAATATTTAGTAAAGATAATAGTTATATAGTATTTAAGAAACTTATATAAATACACCTAAATAAGTGTAGCAAAGTATAACATTTTTTCAAAGAATGAAGTTTACTAAATCTATTTGCTTAAAAATTTAAAATATGAGAGAATCAGTCAAACTTTCAGTTTTATTATTACTGGCCTATAACATAGTAACCAGAGTATCAAGATGTATGGTTTTATGGTCCAAAGAATTCTTTTGCTATCAAACATATACTATGAATGTGAATTAAGGTAGGGTAAGTTAGTCTTAAATTCCAGGCCAATCTCTAAAACCTAACTGCATTTCTGTTACAAAAAATTGTAAAGTAGTAAATGAAAAAACTAATTAAAAATAATGAAGAATGGAAATTAATTATACTATTGCATAACACATTATTATAAAACTACATTGTTTCTATCCATTTTATTATTTCTTAAACAATATTAATTGTAAATATCTGTAATTTTGATATTTAAAATATTATAAAATCATTTGAACAAAAGCCTGTTACTTAATGGTTCTATTTATTAGCTTAAAGTGTTGCTTTTTTTCTACATTATTTTCAGAAGGAGAAAGCCACTAAGCTGGCTTCAAATAATTTGTTTATATTACTATGACTACACTTTCAGTAAACACACTTTAGTAATCTTCATCAATTAACAGTAATAGCTAAAAGGAATAACATTTATGTAGATCCTAATCTGATCTGCATCTCAAAATGTTTAAATCTAGATTTGCTATACCTCTCAATTGTTGAAAATAAATTGAATGTCAAAACTTGAAAATTAATGTGTCATAAGAAAATTTATCTTTCTTGGGAAAGAAGTACACTTATTCCCTCTTTCTCTGTATTTATCTATCATAATCTTAACAAAAGAAACTTTACATGGAAATACTTGTTTATTTGGGAAATAAGACTGTTTCCATTTGTAGACACCCATCTCACTTCTTACTTTTATCATTAAAAACGGGAAAAATAAGAAATGAGTTCAGAACACATATATGTATGGAGATTATTTTGACAAAAGCGTGGTTTAAAAGTCTATTTTCTCCTTGCTGATTATTATGAAAAAGCATACATAGTCACATGTAGGCAGTTTTATGTACATCACAAAGCAGACTAGAATCTTAGAACTGACAAAGGTGAATTCTTTTTTTTTTTTTTTTAATATATCTTTATTGATTTCAGACAGAGGAAAGGAGGAGGAGAGAGACAGACAGAAACATCAATGATGACAGAGTCATTGGGAATCTAGCCTGCAACCCAGGCCTGTGCCCTGACCGGGAATCGAACCGTGATCGCCTGAATTCTTGGTTGACGCTCAACCGCGGAGCCACGCCTGGCCAGGCAACAAAGGTAAATTCTTATTTCTTGAAGTTATTTTTTATCTAGGAGATCCAATGTTCTTTCCACACTTTGATGATGGGAAATCTCCTGGGATTAAATATCTAAAGTTTAGTGTGTGACTGTGACACATTGTGTTCTATAAGATCATCTGTCTAGAAAGATAACAAACTGCAAAGAATTAAGACATTGATTTTGCCTGGTTTTAACTTAATGAAAAACAACCCGGTTTCAATCACTGGGGAAGGTGAAAAATAGAGTTGCTTATTAAAATCTAGATGCATTGGAAGTCAAGCAACTCTCTGTCTTTATAGATAAGATGTAATTGAAGAGAGTGGTCTCTAGTAAAACAAAACAAAACAAAACAAAACAAAACAAAACAAAACAAAATAAAACATATTATTAACTGGACAGACATCGTTATGCCAAATGTGAGTTTTGAAATTTGCAAATAAGGGAATCACATAAGAAACCTCATATTATGTTTATTATTTAGGTCAGCAAAATGAAAAACAATATAGTTTATTTTCACCTTTCTTTGATAAGCAAGAAGGAATTTCTGGATATTTAAAAACAAAATTATTATTTTTCTTTCTAAATATTCCCCCCAACCCCCCTTCAGTATGTGGAAAACTTGACTTATCTAAATTTGGTCAATAAATCTGTCTGAATGATAAACAGACTAGAAATTTTGTATCTCCTCAGTGGATGAAAGGGAGCCCCTTCCTGACCATTGAGCCCAAGTCTGTTTCTCCGGAGGAAACATTTTCTTCTTTCTATGATTCACCTAAGAAGTTCAAAACACCTTTATTTACTCTATTTGCAGAACAAATAGACTGTTAATCTGTAGTAATGCTCAAATAAGTAGACAGCAGTAAGTAGTTACATAGCTAGAGCAAACCATGCTTCTTAGGGTTCAATGGATGCAAATTTTGAGACAAATTCTTTGTTATTTGGTGAAAACTCAATGCCCTTGACTTTGGGCTTCTGCAGGTTCTTGAGGGAAGACTTTCAGCCTAATGAACAGACTCTGCATGCTAAATTTTTTAGCTTGAGATCATACTGTAAGAGTAGAAGTAAAATCTAACCTTTCAACTATTTTTACCCGGAATAATTACATTTTTTTCCAGTTCAAGTTAGTTAAATTTTTGAAATGTGTAGTCATCCTATAAAAAAAGATTGGAAGGGAGTTACTGGTATATTTTTAATATTGCACTGTCTAGTGCTTTTGAAAGCCAGAAATTCTTTGATAATTATAGATTTGGAAAGATTATTAAAAATAAAATATAATTGCTTCAGTGATATATATATTGAGGGTGTTTTTTTTTCTTTAGTAAATCGATTGGACAATATAACGTAGATTATTTTTAGAAGTGTGTTTTTCCTGATCTTTTTTCTCTCTAGCTTTTCAATATACATTTTCTGTGTTCCAGTTTGTTTTGTTGTTTTCCCCTCACCTGAGATTCAAAAAAGATATTTCCAGATTAGAGGGTGATTAGGGACTTGACAACCCAATCTCCTTAACTACAAACTTTCCATTTGTGCACTACAAACCTTTCCTTTTTAAAGTTGACTCTGGATCTCAAGATGCTGTGAGCAGCTTTTGAAACTTTCAAAAGCCCCAATATTAGCAATTTTAGGCCTAGTACAAATCTATTCTCCAAGATAACATTTTATAATAACCAAATAGACTAACTCCTAATGTATGATTAAATGGGATATGATAAACGTAAATTGCAAATATGTAAAATTATTCAAAATTTCTGCTGCCTCTGCCCCATTTTCTTTGGGAATAACCATTCTAGATACTGCAGTTTTACCAAGTTGTCCTTCATCTTGCCCAGTTTTTGTTTTGCTTTTTTTTTTATTTTTTATTTTTTGTAGAAATTTTTTCTATTCTTTATTGGGTGATTATTAGGTAAGAGTGGGTAGGTGTGGAAACCCAATAATATTCCACATAATATTTTGCAAGTTATAAAAAGGAACTATAGTAGCCCAGTTTTCCCGATGATACAGTTCATGTGTGTCTATATCAGTTATACAATTTCTTTTGTTGCAGGGTACAATGGGTTTTCCTTTATATTCATAAGATTACCATAAATTTAACCTTAGGGAGATTTTTCTCAGTGCAATTCCATCTGTCTTAGTAACGTTTCTTCCCTAAAATTCTAAGAGTGTTTTCCACCGATCTTTACTTTCAGTGTAAGTATTCTTTTTTTTTTTAATCCACATAAGTTTAGTCATTAGAGGAAATTTTGGAAAGTTTGTATTAGTGCTATTGGCCAAAATCCAGGAGGTGTTTTTTTCAGTAATTGAACTTTCTGAAATAATTGCTAGTATGATGACAATTTATATTAATTAACATTTTTAAAACTCTGCTTGAGTTAGAATGACTGCAGGATATTATCTGAAAAAATAAGCAGTAAATGTTTCATTACTAGAACAACTAAGACACTACCCAAATCAGAGATCCCAAGTTCCTGAAAGGACCTGGGTTCTTATAACTGAAGGTAAAGTTCAGGAGAATTTAGGTAGTCATACCAAATATTATAGCATTAGATGAAAGTAATGATTACTTCTTTTTGTCATTTAGAATTTGTTGAACACTGTGAGATTACCCATATGCCAAAAGGACAAGTGTATAAACTCCTTAGACAGTGCATAACTGGCAAAATAGTAATAATTATGAAATCAAATCATACTCTGTAGATAGCTTTAGATAAATCTACTGATTCAGTATTGTAAATGTGTCAATCTCAAAACATTCTTCAAAGTACATAATACAGTAAGTGCTAAACAGAATTATCACCAGCAAACTGATCAATACTTGCCAAATTGAGAATTTTTCTTTTTTTGTCATTCTGTATGTTTTCTGAGTAGAACTGGTTTTCTTTTCCTGTTTATGAGCTATCATCACCCCCCCCATTATTTTATGAGCTAATTAGACAAATGACCTATTTCCTGCCCTACTTACTGCATAAACAGTTACTTTTTTGTCTTTTGACTTTGATTATGGTATTTCACTTATACAGAAAATTTTATGCAGGCAAATTGCAAAAGCTTTACCTTTGTGCTTTCAGGTTTTGTGATAATGGTTAGAAACCTTTCCCTATTCTAAGACAATAAACTACATCCTATATTTTTTCTAGTTGTTACATGGATTCATTTCTATAACATTTAAATGCTGATACATCTGAAATGGAAAACTATGGAAGATGAATCAGAAGGCTATACTGATTTTATTATCTGGAGCGGACAATTTAAACTTTTGTACCATATTTGTGTACCTTTTGTTGGTTTGTTTTCAGTATTTTTATTTGTTCACTTGAAAATATTTGTTATCTGGATTTTATTACCTAGGATCATACTCTGCAGTAGGTGTAAAAATTGTCTTATTCTTCTATTCCTAAAACATTAAAATTAAAGAATGGCAGTGAAATACAGAGCAACCCAGGAATTAGAAAATCCAGGTTCTAGTTCTAAGCCTGCTGTTTGCTAGCTGTTGGACCTTTGGCCAGTTTTTTATCCTGTCCAACTTAGAGACCGTGTCCTCTATTAGAAACAAGCCTTCCCCTAACCCAGACAGGACAGTGGCTCTTTAAAAGCATACTGTTTTATTGTACTGAAAGAGCACCAAGAAGTAGAAAATTGGCTTCTGGCCTACGCCTATTATTTTGAGTGCAACTTCCAGGGAAATTGACCTTGTCTGGCTACGTTTGATAACAGGAACTCATTTGTTTCAAACTCAGGACAATAGCAGCCGCTCAATCCCTGCATTATTGGTTTTTGGTCTGTTCTCATGAAGGACTTGTTTCTGTCTCTGGCTTCTGGCATTCACATCGCTTTAAGTTGCCAACTTCTCTTTTATTAATCTCTCCACTGCATGCTGAACTACCCAGAATTGCCCAAGTTCTTAAGCAACTAAAGGATATCCGGGGCCCTCATATGTTATCATCTGCTTTGACCATAAGCCCCCTGCCACTTCTTTCAGCGGACCAAGTAGCCTTCATTTGGAAAGTCATACCTTAGGCTCCTCATCTCTTCAAGCCTTCCTTGGATTTATGTATTATTCAAATGTAAAAGTGGAGATCGGAGTACATGATTTTCAAGCTTCCCTTGGTTCTGACAGTGTATCGTTTTATAAATCTATATTTGAATCAGTGTCTCTAATTTCTTTAAAGATTCATAGACCTATTTCTAGTGCAATTATGATTTAATTTTATCTTTAAGGAACATCGCTCATCTTGGGCATTTCTCTCTTATAGAACTAAAAGGGTGATTTTTCTAATCACAAGACTTGCATTCTTCTAAATGTTATAATCCTTATTAGTAATTTCACCCACTCCATGTTAACTAAATTAAACCCATAGGAGTTCATTGAGTGAAAACTCTCATTGCCAGTGTCCTTGGATATAAAATATAACTGAAAGATATTAAGTAATTTTAAAGCAGTTATAATATTTTCATAATTCAAAATTAAATTATTCTTATTCTTTTATTTTATATATTTATCCCAATTTCATTTTCTTCTCTCTTAATCTAAAGCATTCCACATATACTTCATCATATTTTTTCTTTATTATTTTGCTGAAGAGACACCTCACTCTTTCCTTTTATGACAATCCAGTTAAATATATACTTCTCATAGTTCAAAGAGAAAAGAAATTAATTTGAATTGAACCTAATTGTTCCAAGTGTGCCACTCTTTTAAATCAAATTCTTCTGAGGCTGCTGCTATTTGTTTTGTGGCCCATGTTAGACAGAACACGGCATCAGTTCATGGCAGAATAGTAGGAGCCCAGTAAATAGGACGCTGGAGACCTAGAAGAAGGCATGGAAACAGAAGAGAAGGAAGGGGGGGGAGGAGAAGGAAACACTGAAAAATACTGGAAAATTCTTGAGTAGAAGAGATGTCATTTTATGTCATTAAAACTTTTGTATCTTGACTAATGTCATTGTAGAGCATACCTTTTATACATAGTAACCTTGACGACATGTCACAAGGTTTTTCTTTCTCTTTATAACAGCGAAGGAGCTGCAAAGATCCTTAAACTTGGTAAGAAATTTAATTATATTTTGTCATCAATAATTTACGGTCCAAATTATACTAAATTGGCAGCTGCTAATGTGAAGCGCTAATGAAATCAGGCCAATTCTAACCAAATCAGGCATAAAATTATATTTTAATAATCTTTGATTCCACTTCTTATTACCCGTTTCTCTTTCTCATGCATGCCTGAGCTCCATGTGTGATTTGTGTACATAGATGCTGAGTTTTATTGCTTTGGTAATTTAGAAACCTGACTGTTGAAAAGATATTAGTATATATAAGACAAAACTAATAAAAGTTAAAATACACACACACACAGATGGTGATGAGAGTTTACTGCTTAAGAAATAGCTGAAGAGCCAAAATAGAAGAAACAACATATGCCTCCTCAACTTCTCTGTATTTCTCTCGTAGGATTAAAAAACCTACTAGCCTACTAGCTTTTGCACTAAACACTTATATAAGAGGAGGAGTTAAGGAGACAATAGAGAAGGTAGACTTTAGGCCAAAGAAAGATAGTAAAATAAATTCAGCGTACCTATTTTTATAGAAAATGGGATATAAAACTGAAACTCATGGACACAAATAGCAGTGTGGTGGCTGCCAGAGGGAAGGGGGTGGGAAGCGAAGGGGGTCCTTATATATGGTGAAAGGAGAAGATTTGACTTTGGGTGGCGGGGCACACAGTGAAATGGACATACCTTGTAACATAGAAACTGACACCTGAAATCTATATGATCATGCTAACCAATGTCACCACAATAAATTTAATAAAAAAGGGGAAAAATGGAGATCTGGAACTTAATGATCTGGAACTTAATATCAGAAAACTGTAATGTTATATTTTAAAAGTGCATATACATACATACATTCTGGCTAAGAATTGTGAATAGCAGAGTTATAGGTGGCTGATTATATCCAAATCTCTCATCACTTTCTCAAAATATTAAATTAGAAAACCAAAAATAGTGTATTTAAATATATATACACATACAAAGGTAATTTCTAGAACAAAAAATTAAGCCATCCTAAATACAAAAAGAAATTTCAGTAAGTAAAAGTGAAAAAAGGTGCATAGATAAATGTAGAAGATATATTATAATATACTTAATAATATCATAAAATAATGACAAAATTGGCACTGAACATATTTTTTGTATCAATAAACTCAAATGGATATTACATGCCCTATAAAAGAGAAAAAAGTAATTTAGCTACCAAATCAAAATCCAACTGTATGATGCATTCTTATAAAAAAATCTAGAAGGCTAAATAGAAAAGAATGGACAAATGTATTTTCAAATTTGGAAACAAACTCTAACGTTGTTTTGACAATAATAAAAAAATAGAATTTAAACAGAAACATTAAAAGCAACAAAACCTATTTTATTTTATTTTATTATTTTATTATTATTATTATTATTATTATTATTATTATCATTATTATTTTATCCCCTCCACTGCACATCCATCCCACCCCCAGGCCTTCCCCATACCAATGTTTGTGTCCATGGGTTACACTTATAAACATATAAGTTCTTTGATTATTCTCTCCCCACCCACAACCCCCTCCCTGCCTTCCCTCTGAGATCCCTCAGCTTGTTCCATGCTTCTATGTCTCTGGATCCACTTTGTTCATCGGTTTATTTTGTTTATTATATTCCACATATGAGTGAGATCATGTGGTGCTTGTCTTTCTCTGACTGGCTTATTTCACTTAGCATAATACTCTCCAGTTCCATCCATGCTGTGCTAAAGGCTAAAAGGTCCTTCTTTACAGCTGCATAGTATTTTTAAATTAATTGGGGTGTCTTTAGTTAATAAAGTTATATAGGTTTCAAGTGCACAGTTCTATGATCCATAATCTGTATATTGCACTGTGTGCCCACCACCCAAAGTCAAATCTCTTTCACCACCATGTATTTGACCCCCTTTACCCTTTACTATCCTCCCATCCCCCATCCCTTTGCTAACATCATACTGTTGTTGTCTTTGTCTACAAATTTTTGTTTTTTGTTGTTTGTTTGTTGCTCTCAGTTTTATATCCCTCATGTGAGAGAAATCATATGGTTCTTGACTTTTCTGTCTGACCTATTTAGCTTCTCAAGGTCCATCCATGTTGTCGCAAATGGCATCCTTTCTTAAGACTGAGTAGTGTTCCACTGCATGTACATACTACATCTTCTTCATCCGGCCTATGGAAGGACACTTTGGTTGTTTCCTTGTCTTGGCCACCATGAATAATGCTGCATTGAGCATAAGGGTGCATATCTTTGTGAATAAATATTTTTAAATTTTTTGAATAGATACCCAGAAGAAGAGTTGTTGGGTCATACAACACTTCTCTCAAGAAGACATAAAATGGCCAACAGATGTATGAAAAGATGCTCAACTTCACTAGCTATTACGAAAATGCAGATCAAAACTACAATGAGCTACCATTTCATACCTGTGAGAATGGCAATTATCAACAAGGCAGGTAATAACAAGTGTTGGAGAGGTTGTGGAGAAAAAAGAACCCTCATTCTTGCTGGTGGGCATGTAGACTGGTACAGCCTCCAACAATATGAAAATAGATATTGCAAGATTATTATTCACATCATTATTGTAATTACAAGACCTTGCAAACAAACTCAGGACTCATGTATAGGATATTGGTTGAAGAAACTATGATATATCCACATATTGTGGAAGTATTTATTTATAAAATAAACTTGTAGGGGGTAATATCTGGAATATATTGTTAGATAAAAAGAAGTAAGTGCAAATGAGAATCTACAGAATGTTAGCTTTTTATTCAAAGAAAAGTAAGAAAACATACATATATTTTTTCATTTGTGTAAAACAACAAAGGACGAGTAAACCAGACAATAAAAGGTTAGTTTTTAATAGGGGTAGTTTGAAATTAATGGAAAGGGTGAGTAGTTGAATAGTACAGTATGTAGGGGGAAATGACACATTTATAAGTATAATTTTTTGCTTAGTTTTAAGGTTTAGAACGTAGTTTTTCACAAACTCAAAAAAATAAAATCAAGAAGAAATGGTATTAAAAAAAAGCAAATCAGCTTAGCTAATTTCAAATGACAAAAGAATTACACTGCAAAAAACCCCCAAAAACTAATCTGAGTAACTCTTGAACACAGTATTTTGACTATAAAGTCTCAGACTAAAGGCAAGAGAGCTGTAAGTAACTGCTGAATTCTCTATGACAGTTCTGTTTTTGACACTAATGTGAATTAATACACCTGATATTACCTGATGCATCTTCAAAGAAGGAGCAATAATAAACACATTGTTGATATTGTGTTACTAACAAGAATACTTCACAGAATTCTTGGAATATAAGGTTGGTGATTTTGATTTAGCCTTTGGATCCTATTGCCCTTTGGACACAAATTTCTTCTTAGTCATTGAAAATTATTGTCATTTTAATCCACAGATGATAGCACTTCCCTAATGAAATACCTATAGGGATCAGATAAACCTTTGCAATAGAAGCATTTATGATGTTGAAAGAAAATGAGCAAGTTATACTTAATTATCCAATGATAACACTGTATGCAGATATCTATTTCCAGATTTCAAAGAATGACTACATTTGTAAATTGCATTTCATAGCATTTTTACATTTAGTTTCCAAAACACATATGGTAGCTTAATCTATGCAAGAACAAATAAATCAAATGAAGTAAAATTAAATTTATTAATATGCATTAAGGTTTTCTGAAGTTCAGTACAATCAATTGGTAAATTTATTTTGCAAGTTAAAGGGCTTGTTCTCATTTTTTTAAAAATGATATATCAAAAGGAATAACTGAATAAATTAAGCTTAATGAATCTGAAACATTATACTAATTACATTCATTTAAATTAATGTCTTTATGATGGTGCTTTCATAAAAACATTTATGAGACTTAAATAATCACCAAAATGCTATAATTGATGAATTTGGAATCTACAGTGCAGTATGAACATACTTCCAAAGGAATGAAAAATTTAGTCTAGGGACACTTTGCTGGACAAATGAATTGTTAGTGGGTAAATTTTTAAAAATTGCCAGGGGTTGATGGGGTATATGTGGAACACTTGTAATGCTACATATACCTTCACATAAAGTTATAAAGCCACAAATTTACACATTATAAAATTTTCTTGCGCAAAACTTACAGATATTACTGATACTCTAAGTTCTCTGCTTTAAAATCATTTTGAAAAGGTATATTTATTTGGTAAACTGTTTTCTCCAATAAATGGCAAAACCCTCAGTTATACTTAGAATTAATTTGTTGCAGGGTCCTGAATTTTCTAGGAACCTCTTCATACATACTATGAATATTTTGGAATTTAATATAGTCATAGCTCTTTATCCTAAATAATTTAATTTAGGGTTAAGATTTATTTGCTAATGTTTTCCATTTTTATTCCAGGATATTTCAGTTAATCATGGGATTTTTAGACATCTGGTATTTCACTGTGGTTCTGTCAGCAATATTCCTGTCCTTCATTGCAGTGGACATCTGTTGTTTTTGCTTGCCTAGCACCTTCTTAAAAAATACCACTCTGGTTAATAGGGAGACTACTTGCCCCTGCAACACTTGCATTTTGTTATCTCTGGTGACACCAATCACACATGCTTGTCCCAGGAGTGGTTACAAGACAGTCTACTCTTTTCATCATTTATATCCAGTTATACCTTAAAGTAAGCTTACTTGAACTATAAATTTACCCTAGGTGTCCATGATTCTGGCAGTTTTCATTTTCTGAAGTAACTTATAATAGGAAGTTAAAAAATACAGTTTGTGCCACTACAACTGGCCTGCCTCCTCCACGACCTCTTCTAGATTGCCATCACCTTTGAACAGAATCTCTCATGAGTGACGTGACTTAGGTGATGGGGGAACCCAGGCCTTCATCTCTGAGTGGTCTCCTTCTCTGGTGGTCCTTGGTAACCAGGTTTTCCATAGGTTCAGGCTGCTGCATATTTTAAATTTAAGGAAGACAGCACCAAGAGAGAGACCCTACTGGATCATCCAGAAGCCAAATGTGTTATTTTCTGCCTCATTTTATAAGAGCCACTTCACCTCTTTCTGAAGAATGGAGAGTCCTTCCCTACAGTGGGTTTCATTCTCATTTTGTGGATGATTTCTTTTGCTGAGCAGAAGCTTTTTAGTTTGATGTAGTCCTATTTGTTTATTTTTTCTTTTGTTTCCCTTGCCTTAGGAAATATATTAGCAAAAATATTGCTACCAGAGATATCTGAGATTTTACTGCCCCTGTTTTCTTATAGGATTTTTATGATTTCGTGACTTACATTTAAGTATTTTATCCATTTTGAGTTTATTTTGTGTATGGTATAAGTTGGTGGTCTAGTTTCTCTCTCTCTCTTTTTTTTTTGCAAGTACCTGTCCAATTTTCCCAACACCATCTATTGAAGAGAATATCTTTACTCCATTGTATACTCTTGCTTCCTTTGTCAAAAATTAATGGCTCATAAAGGTGTGGGTTTATTTCTGGGCTCTCTGCTCTGTTCCACTGATCTATATGTCTGTTCTTAGGGCAGTGCCAAACTGTTTTGATTACAATGGCCTTATAGTATAATATCAGGCATTGTGATACCTTCAACTTTGTTCTTCTTTATCAAGATTGCTAAGGCTATTTGGGGTCTTTTATATCTTAAGAATCCTGAAACACCAATTCCAAAGAATATATGTACCCCTATGGTCATAAGAAGCGTTATTTACAACAGCCAAGATCTGGAAACAGCCCAAGTGCCCATCAGTAAGTAGATGAGTAGATTTCCTTTCTTTTTCTGCTGGTCTCTTGGCACAGAGTCCAAGGCAAAAGGCAGTAGTTATGGATTAAAGTTTAAGGAAATTCCTTTTATTTCCTCTGGTGAAAATATTATCCCTCTGTCAATAGGACTTCTAGGCCTACATAACCTTCAATCTTAGAAATAGGAAGTACTGATTCCTGAATTGACCATGGAGTGATAGTAAGTAGGGCCATTCCTACTTCAAGTTTTGGTTCTCATACCCATATGTTGTATTTCTAGGGGACAAAGATGATCATAGAAACTTTTTTGGTGCTTTTAATATTAATAAATCTTAATTTTGAAATAGCAAGAATAAAATTTGTTTAACATTTTTAATGGGCCAAGTACTATTATAATGACCTATACAATTTGTAGTACTCAAAGCTACTTTTGAAAATACATGTCTCCATTTGTTGGCTAAATAACTTGTCTAAATTTTCACTAGTAAATAGTTGAATGTGACATTTAAACAGTCTAGCTCCTGAGATCATTAGCCAAACTACATTAATATATTAAAAGGAAGTATTTTTCACACTATTAGATTAACCAAGAATGTTAGATATATTGTGATTATATTGACACTATATAAACCACAAATATAATCATATAAAATGGGTAATAACTTAAACTATTTAACTATGTATTTTGCAATATCAATGAACAGCATTCCCATTTTTATGAGGTTATATGAAACACCAAATATACTTTTAAATATATAGAAAAAAGATACTGCTAATTTACTATTATTTTGCTGAGAAATAGAGGTTATTTTATGTATCTTCCACAGATTTTGAATACACATCAAATATGTAGGACAGAAAAACTAAATAAGACACTACTTAGAGATTTGTTTCACAAAGTTTAATATACAAAAGACAATATAGTGGAACTAGCTTAAAAGAAAACTCTAATCCCCATTTCATGTAAATTTAATTTTAAAAAGTTTCTAGTTCTCAAAGCTCAATGTTTTTAGAATCAACTGTAAAGATATTCATGCTTGGACCCCACCACCAGAGGTTTTGAATTTATGGTTCTGGGACAAGAGCAGGACAATCAATATTTTTAAATGGTCTGCAGATGATTCTAATGTGCAGCTAAAGTTGAGAATCCCTGGTATATGAAAAAGTGCAGACATTCAAATTTTTATTATATTTCATGTGATTAGATAATAAGTATTTCATTGTAACAATGAATAAAATATTGAGTTAAATTGAATATTAAAAGATGCATTGTTACTCATTTAAACATTTTTACAAAGGAGCAAAAGCTGTATGATTCTCCCTAGTTAAGGCTTTTTTTTTTAATGGAGTGGTAATTTTTTAAAGAAAAATATGTCTTTTATTGAGTTCAGAGAGAGGAAGGGAGATGGAGATGGAGATAAGAACATCAATGATGAGAGAGTCATTGATTGGCTGCCTCCTGCACGCTCCCTGCTGGGGATCAAGCCCACAACCAGGCATGTGCCCTGACTGGCAACTGAATTGTTATCTCCTGGGTCATAGGTTCATGCTCAATGTTTGAGCCACGCCGGCCTGGCTAGCTGAGGTTTTTAATTACTCAACACCACCTGGGTAGCTCGCCTTTCACATGGTAAACCCAAGATACTGCTGAAAGAAATATGATTAACATGCACCAATCATAGGATGCTAAATACATTTATAAGGTTAAAAAATAGTTAAATGATATGAAGAAAATTACAAGAAATTATTCCCAAAATAAATGCAAGAATTCAAGATAGCGATTAAATAAAAATATCTGAATTTGAATTGGGCAAGAATTATGATGCAATAATTGTAGGAAGCATTAAATTAGGAAATTTGTTTCACAAACTTTAATATACAAAAGACAATATGATGGAATTAACTTAAAAGAAAGTGTGTATATATATGTGTGTGTGTGTGTGTGTGTGTATATATATATATGGTTAACCCTCACCCAAGGATATTTTTTCCCATTGATTTTTAGAGAGAGTGGAAGGGAGGGAGGGGGAAAGAGAGAGAGAGAGAAACATTCATGTGAAAGAGATACATCAATTGGTTGCCTCCTGCAAGTGCCCCCGGGGCGAGGAATGAACCTGCAACCCAGGTAGGTGCCCTTCGCTGGGAATCCAGCCCATCACCCTTTGGTGCGTGGACCAAAGCTCTCCCACTGAGCTACACTGGCTTGGGCTCCTAGGAGTATATATTTATGTCAACTATTATTAATTACCTACTCCATTCTGAAAAAAATGAACAGAAAGATTAAATTTATGGTTAACTTACAGTTGCTCATATCTAATGACCAAGTTTTATTTAGCTTTATCAAACACTCTTCTTTGGTGTGACTAGGATCTCTAGAAATCAAGGTACATAATCAGTTGGACTTGGTTTATAGAAAGTTGTAAACATCCAACTAGGTAAAATGCAGGAACTACCAATGTTGCCCATTTAAAACTCATAAGACAGTGGTTCAATCCGAATATAAAGGGCCAGAAGACAAAGCAGTAACTGAGCTGCATTTGGAGAGCTAGATTCTATAAAATTAGCACTAGGTGTGTTTATCCCAAACTTTAAATTATAATATAAAGTTATCTTTTGTTGAGACTTTTCTTAAGACATTTCTATCTAAAACCAAAATTCTGATGTTTTTCTCCTTCTTGCCATACCTCTCCGCCACAGACAACCTTTCCTAAAACTGCATAACCTAATATAAAGCCCCATAATATCTTTGAAAGATAAAAACTGAGTAAGGTTAAGTAATGTTTAATCTTTCTGAACTTGTTTCCTAATTTTCAAAGCAAAATAATTACTTCATATAATTATTATGAGATTTTAATTAGACAATATATTTTAAGTACCTAGTATAATGTCTGAAACATATATTTATTATATATTCAATATATGATAGCTATTCTTAATTTTGTTATTATTGATAATAATTATTCACCAGGTAGATATCTGGTTAGCGAAAAAGGATTTAAGCCTTAATATAGCAGAAATTTTCTATCTATAAAATAGAGGCCTTGCCAGCTAGCCAAGTTATTGGTACGTTTAGAAGTGTAAACATTTCAGATGCCTTTAAAATTAACATTTTTTTTTGTAAATTTAAGAAAAGTTAAGTAAAATTTAATTTTAAAAACCAGTGTAATTTGAGATCTTTTTTAAAAAATTTATCTTTATTGTTGAAAGTATTAGAGTTATCCCCTTTTTTCTCCCCCATTAATCCCCTCCACCTCACATCTCCCCTCAGGCCTTCCCCCCACTCTTGTCTGTATCCATGGGTTATGCATTTGTGCATACAAATTCTTTGAGTAGTCTCTCACCGCCCACTCCCCCATCCCTGCCTCCCTCTGAAATTCCTGTCTGTTCCATGCTTCTATGTCTATGGGTCTACTTTGTTTATCAGTTTAATTTTTTCATTATATTCCACATATGAGTGAGATCATGTGGTACATGTCTTTCTCTGCCTGGCTTATTTCACTTAGCATAATACTCTCCAGGTCCCTCCATTTCTGTCCCAAAGGGCGCGAGATCCTTCTTCTTTACAGCTGCATAGTATCCCATCATGTAAATGTGCCACAGCTTTTTTATCCACTCATCTTCTGATGGGCACTTGGGCTGTTTACTCCTATAAATTGTTACTCAATTTGGATCAACTCTTACTCATAAATCTAAAATAAAACAACTTTAGGAAAAGTAACTTTAAAAGAGTTGGCACCTTAATATTCCTTAAAATTTAGGCAAGTTTAAAGCATTAAAACTAGTTTTCATTGCTTAAAAATAATTATTTCTAGGAAGTTACTGGGATTCAGATTCTAGCACAGCACTGTAATTATGGTTCAGATGGTACCGCTATTCTTAGCTTATATTTTCATTTGTATGTAACTTCATGACAAGTACCTTTTTGAGCTAGAATTTCTCACACTTTTCAAGCAAAAAATAGAATCATTTTTGAAAATTGTTTGAATAGGCAACAAATCACCAACTGCTAGGATAAAAAGAGTGTTTTAGAAATGCTGTGAAAAAGTTTTACTCACTTTGTAATAACTTTTAACAGTTCTTTTCAACTTATATTGGTTTTACACTTTTATTTTTATATATATTAAACTTTTCATTATGTACTATGAAAGTAATATACTGAATTAAAAAAATAACATAGGAGGGAATTGAGTGATTTTTAAATAAATTTAATGAGGCTTTTATATTATGTCCATATCTTTAAACAAGTATAAATAAAGCAAACCATTTACAGATTTATTTTTGCAAACATATCTAAAATTATGTCCTTGGCTGAATTTTATGATCAGAGACATCATATAGACTGTCATTCTCTGGAGAACAGACTCATACATGGCGAAACTCCATGAATAATTCAGGATGGTAGCAGAGCCAGCAAAAGCCCAGAACTGTAGCATATGGATAAAAGCATACGTTTTCATTGACAAACTATAAGCACAGACTTGAGAAATACAAAGTTGTGCCTCAGGATCTCCATAGTCATCCTGTGGGCACCGGGCCCCAACCCTGGTTGGCAGAGCCAGGCCCCAGCATTCCTCACTGTCGAGCACCCAGCTCTGTTTATGGAGTGGTGGGAAAGTCATGCTGAACAGCGGCCGAGTCTGCTGCGCCTTCCTTCCTCAGCACTGCTGTGGCATCTGGGAAGGGACCTTCTGGGCTCCCTCATGCAAAAACTACCCTATATTTAGCAGTTGCTCTTTGAAAATTCTGCTTGCATTTACTGTTTTACATATTTGTCCGCAGTGAAGCATTTGTTCAAAAATTCAGATCAAATTTGATTTCTTACAAGCAGAATCAGCTTGTCCAAATGCTGCTTCCCCCGTTTTCCACAGCCATGTAGCCGGAATGAAAGTGGTGAGGCCTCCATTCTGACCATTTCATTAAATTCTGGCCACGTTGTCAAATCTCCACTATCTTGTGCTGGTCCAGCTCACAATATAATAATGATAATAATAGTGCCTAATTATTAAGTGCTTATTATTTACTTACAGTGTTTAATGTGTCCCTATTTAGAATCTGGAATCAGTCCTTGGTTCACAGCTATAGTAGGAAGAAAGCGCCCCAGAACCTGTGAATATGTTACATTCCATGACAATGAAAAATTGAGGTGACAAACAGAAGTAAGGTTGCTAATTAGCTGACTGAGATGGGGAAATATTCCTGCATAATCTGAGTTTGCCCAATGTGTTTCCAAGAGGGAGGAAGGAGAATCAGTGTGAGAGTGATGCAGTATGAGACAGACTCCACAGGCCTTTGAGAAGGAAGGGGAACCAAGTAGCTCCTGGAGGCCACGAAGGGCAAGGACAAGTATTCTCCCCTTTAAACTACAGGAGAAACACAGTCCCGCTGACACCTTGATTTAAGCCCAGTGAGACCCATTTTGGACTGCAGATTTCAAGAACTGTAAGAAAATATTTTTTGTTGTTATTTTCATTCACCAAGTTTATAAAAATTTGCTACAGCAACAATAGGAAACGAATACAACTCATCTCCACAGTATCTATTAATGTGCATAATAGGAGCAAGAACACAGACTGTAGGAGAATATACAATTTCTTTAAAATGATAATTTGATAGATTGTCAAATACTTGGTAGGAAATGCATGTAGGCTAAGAAGTAACGATGGCGGCTTTTTTGGAAAGGGGGGCAAAGTATGAATAGAAGGAATAAAAAAAATAAATAATTGTAAATGGATGTAAGTAGAAGAAAAAAAGCATCTCTACTGTTGAGCATTTTCTACTGTTATATTATTTATCCACCTGATCCCTAAAGAACAAGGTGTCCCTAAAATACTGTATATACTAAGAGAGGACACAGTTTCTGAGGTTAGAAAAGCATGTGTATGGCGCATATTAACAGTTGAATTGATTGACTAATGCTTTAGCTTCATGGCTTTATCGCTAGAGTGTATTTGGATATCACAACGCTGATCATCAGATAAAGGTATTTCCTCCGTTGCAGCCTTAGCTTAAAGTTGTTAAGATCACTCCAAACTTTCCCTTTAACATGTCATTTTTATTTTGTGGTAGCAACTGTGATGCTGAAGGTAGAACCCAGGATTTATGGGCTGAATTGTATTCACCCCCAAATTCATATGTGGAAGCCCTAATCTGCAGTACTTCAGAATGTGACTCCATTTGAACATATGGTCTTTCAATAAGTAAATAAGTGAAAACGAAGTCATTGGTTAAGCTGTAATCCAGCATGACGGGTGTTCTTTAAGGAAAGGAAATTTGGACACAAACACAGAGAGAAGACCATGTGAAGACACAGGGAGACTACAGCTACCCACAAACCAAGGAGAGTGGCCTGAAACAAATACATCCCTCACGGCCTTCAAAAGAAACCCATCTATACAACCCCTGATCTCCCACGTCCGTCTCCAGACATGAGAAAATAAATTTTGATATTTAAGCCACCTAATTTGTAGTACTTTTTACAGCAACTAACAAACTAAAACACTAGATCAAACTGATCACATTAAAATATCACTGACTATCTTTTTATTTTCTTCATAGCTTTTAAAAAAATGTTTATTGTTGAAGGAGTAACCAAAACCAGATTGTGTCATTCATGAACTTTATTTTAATTTGTGTCTGCCTAACTAAGCAAACAATAGCATCTATAGTTCACTAACCAGTCATAACAGATTCTGATTAATAATAGAAATTTTAAAATAAACAAAACCTGGGGAACAGAAATTATTTATTTCTATGAAATCACCTAGAAATGAGAACATGTAACCCTAGGGAGAAATGATTTCTTCCAGAACTTTCTGGACAATCTATTTGAGGCAAGAGAATAGTAACTTGGAACTCAGAAGGAAAGGCAAATATGGACTGCCAGCCAGAAATAAGAAGCTGTATAGGGGGAACTGATGGAAAAGCGAGAATCAGTTTAGAAGCTCCACATGGAAGGAAATTTCTGTTAAATACTTAATTTTTAAAAATAAATTTATTCTAGATAGTTCTAATGGACAACCACTGAACAACTGTGAAAGCAAAAGTGGTGCTATATTTACTGCATGTAGTAGTGAGGTCATTGCAATAACCTGGTTATTTAACAGGAAAGGAGGAAAGGAAGACCAGATGGACACATGCCCAGGAAGGCCTGAGTGACGTGGGAAGATACTTGCCCGTCAATCACGCCTGGAAGTCAGTCAGTGGCTGGGATGTTCCTGGCCATTGCAAGTGCGCAAAACCTGAATATTTAAACTTCCAAACAACAGAAGTTCTCTCTCCCTCTCTCTGTCTCTCATACATTGGCCCTCTTGGGACTCCTGCCCCAAGGGGCTGCCCTCCCCTCCCCACATGCTGCTTGCTGGCCATGCTGGACCCGACACAGGGGCTAATGGACTTTAATAGCTGGGCCGCTGAACCTCCCCGGCTGGGCCTGGAGCCCACGCTCTGGACACTGGCCTTGCTTCTGGCTCTGCTTCCCCCACGCTGCACCTTTTAAGGGACAGGGAACTGTGGAACCCAAGAAATGTAACTCCATGCCAATAAAATCTACCACACCCCATCCTCCAGTGCAAATCTTAGAAAGCCTATTTTCTAAAGATATCGAAAGAGCCTCACTCCCACTCTGTCTGGAAAGTCTTGCCCATTAATTTTTCCTGCATCAGTAGCATACCTGGTTCTTTACATCATGGACCAGCAAAAGCAAATACTGATGGTCTTTATTTACTTTTGCTCTGGATTATTATTTTCATTGTGTATTTTCCAGTGGTAACACAGAAACACTTTTGTTTTATGTGATACTCCTTAATGTTTTTGTTCACTAAAATTAGTACTCATTTTGGGGGTGATTGTTGCTCTTCTGGTTCCCATTTTAAGTTGTGTTTGTGAGGTAAGGTCAAAAATTATCATACTGGAAGAAAATTTAAGTATAATATGTTTCTTCAAAAATAGTACATTTAGCCTGGCCTGGCGTGGCTCAGTGGTTGAGCATCGACCTAGGATCCAGGAGATAGGGGTTCGATTCCCGGTCAGGGCACATGCCCGGGTTGAGGGCTCGATCAATGACTCTCTCATCGTTGATGTTTCTGTCTCTCTCTCTCCTTCTCCCTTTCTCTCTCTGAAATCAATAAAGATATATTTTTTAAAAAAATAGTACATTTAATAACGCATATTGGTAGAAAATTAACACATCGTAATTTATAAAAGTCATATTGTAGCAAAAGATATAGAAATAAAAAACAAAATCCTTTTTCCATTTCCTAAACTTAATTTTAATCCATCATGTTAACTAGTTTAAGAAATTTATAATCATATAAAATCTATATTTTTATAAAGTCTTTTCAAATTTTAAGCAAGTCATAATGTATACTTATTCTACAATTTGCATTTTTCGTTTATGAAGAGGTCTTGCCCATCTTTTCATGTTAGCACCTATCTTCTTTTTTTTATTTTCTTTCTATCACCATTTATCCCTCCTCTACCCTCTTCCTCCTCTACCCACATCTCTCCCCATTGCAATCACCACTCTGATGTCTGTGCCCATGAGTTGTTTTCCCCCCCTTATTTTGCTCAATCCCTCCACCACCACGTGGCCCCAACACCTTCACACCACAGCTGTCAGCCTGCTCTCTACCTATGAGTCTGTCTCTATTTTGCTTGTTAGTTCAGTTTGTTCATTAAATTACACATGTGAGTGAAATCATATGGCATTTGTCTTTCTCTGACTGGCTTATTTCACTTGGCATAATGTTCTCTGGGTCCACCCATGCTGATGGAAAGGGTAAAATTTTCTTCCTTTTTATGACCGAGTATTGTTCCACTGTGTAAATGTACCATAGGTGTTTAATCCACTCATCTACTGATGAACATTTGGGCTCTTTCCACATCTTGGTTATTGTAAATAATGCTGCAATGAACATAGGGGTGCCCTACCTTGTTTTTAAATGACTGTTGGATTTTATTTTATTGATCTAGCCAATTTTTTTTATATAGACGTCTTTTGGTAGGCTATTTCCAGTTTTCTATTACTAAACATTATCAAGTTCATTTATTTTTACATATATCTTCAATCACTTTTGCAAGTATGTTTGTAGAATAAATTTGGAGAAAATAAATCTTACTGTTCATTGCTGCAAAATATATCCAAATTATACTCCTTTTGAACACTTCTACTAGTTCCAGCTCTCCAAGCCAACACCCTCTCTTGCCTGGATCGTTGCTATGGCTTCCTAAATGGTCCCTTGGCTTCTGCTCTTGCTTCCTTCCTACAATCTAGTCTCTGTCCAATAACCAAAATATCATTCCTCTGTTCAAAATATTAATCTCCCCCTCATTCACTCTGCTTCCTCCACAGGAACCTTCTTGCTGCTTCCCAAGAATGCCTGGCCTCTGGGCCTTTGTATTGCCTGTTTCTTCTGCAAGGAGTCTGTTTTCCTGCAAATTGTGGAAAGTCACTTCTTTGACCTCTGTAAGTCTATTTTCAGATACCCTGACCGTCCACATTAAAAACATCTAACCCTTCAATCTACACTCTGATTCACATTCTCTTATTCATTTTTAATTTTTCAAAACTTTCACAAAGTGATTATCACCTTTTAAACATACACTTATAATTTACAGATTTGTTTTAGTTATGTCTCTCTCTTCCCACTAGATTGTAATATCTATTGTGATGGGAACTTTTGTCTGTTGTGGTTACCCATGTATCCCAAACACCAAAAAGTCTAGTAATTTAAGCACTTGCTATATGTACAATGAATAATTAATGAGTCAAGTCATCTTCATTTTAAGTAATTTTTTGCACATTTGTCTCCTAAAAGGCTCTAAAAGTACAGTTCCCTCCACATGATCACAAAAGTTATAAAAGATAATAAAACTATATATTACTAAATATTTTAATCCCTCCATCCAAAAAAGTTAAACAAATTATGGAGGTCAGTTATGATGTCCTATTGTGAATACATTAAAATGAATTAAGCTGGGCCACTTGGTTGAGCATGGCAGCTGATCAATTTCTTTCTCTTCGATGTTTCTATCTCTATCTCCCTTTCCCTTCCTCCCTCTGAAATCAATAAAATAAAAATATTAAAAAAATTAGAATGCCTTTCTATAAAGTGTGACAAAAATCAACATATTGGAAACTGACTGTTAGTTTTTTAGGGCAGGTATAGCAAAGTACCACAGACTAAATGAGTTAAAGAACAGAAGTTTATTTTCTCATAAACCTTCAGGCTAAAAGTACAAAATCAAAGTGTCGTCAGGGTTCCTTTCTTTTGAGGCCTCTATTTGGTGTGTAGATGGCAGTCTTTTCTCTGTGTCTTTACACAGTCTTTTATCTATATATGTGTGTCCAAATTTTCTCTTTTTTACAAAAACACCGTCATGTTGGATTAAGGCATACCCTAATGACATCATTTTAGCTTAATCAGGTCTTTAAAGACCCTTTCTCCAAATATAACCACATTCTGAAGAACCGGGGGCTAAGACTTCAACATGTGAATATGGGAGATAACACAATTCAGCCCAGAACACACTGACTAGAAATTATTTCTTTTTTTTTTATTAGGGATGGCAATGTGGGTTTGTCTTCTGAAGGGTGATGTAACTATAGAGTGAGCAAAATTCTAAGATGAACACCAATGACCGACACCCCTGAAGGGCGGGGGAATTTGGAACTTGCTTCTAGACAGCAGAACATGGCAAAGGCAGGAAGGTAGTCACCCCTCGATCAGGTTATGCTGTATTTAAAGCAATGGCAGAATCGCTTCCACAATTACGTTGTATCGTATCTGTCTTTTACAAACTTAGGCAGGAGATTCTCCTGATAACCTTGAAGAAGAAAACCGCCATGGAATTTAGAGCTACAAGGAAAACTCACATCCTGAGGGAGCTTGGAAGCCGATCCTTTCTTGGTTGAACCTCACTCAGTATGAGAGCACCTACCAGATGACACCTTGATTTTTGCCTCGTGAAACCGGGCACAGAGAACACAGGCACGCTGTGCCTGAATCTGACTTACAGAAACCGAGATAATACAAGCATATTATTTTAAGCCACTAGCTTTATGGTAATTGTTGTGCATGTTAGAAAATGAGTACATAGTGTGTGAGAATTAAAGATAGTAATGAATGAAGACTGGATAGGCCCTGGAGGCATACATTACCATTGCCTCCCTCTCAGTGCATCTCCAAGTCCTTTTACATTCTGCTTTAATAAGATCTCTCAAATTAGTTTGATCTAGCCCTTCCCCAGAGCATACATGAGATATCATAATTTTTGGTTTTTCTGAGTAGCTTTCTAATTGGTCTCACTGTCTCAGGCTCATTAGTTTATGATTCCTTTTGTCAATCTTTCCTACCCAAACCTCCCCTTGTGCATTATTTAGTACTGTTATACTTTAAAGGCTATGGTTACTCCAAGTTAAAATTTACATATTATTATCCCTTCTCCAAAATTTCATCTTAATACCATTTTAAATTTCACTATCTTGTTGCTCCAAAAGAGAGAGGGAAAAAATGTAATATAAAAATGCTAAAAAAAAAAATAACACTTCAAATTTGGAGGCCTTTGAAGATAATTTTGCCTTTTTAATGACCCCTGTAAATTTTTTTTGTTTTATACATGAAATTCCAATTATGTTATAATATATATAATATGTTATAATAATAGTATAAGCAACATAATATTAATATATATTATTACATATTAATATTATAACATAATATATTATTAGTGTATTAATAATATAACATATTATATTATAATCATATTATGAGCAAGTGCTTTCCCTTTCTGGAATTTCCTTTTAAAATTACATTATTTTGTAGAGGGATGTTCATTAATGGACTTATTAGCGTTATGGATAAGATTAGAGTTAGAAGTGGAGTAATGCTAGGACCTGAAAATTATAAGCAGACTTGCCTGAGGAGTGGGGTGTGAGGGTGGAATGGTGGGAAAGGGAGAGCAGAAGTGAGGGATTGAGACTGCGGAATAACCACATAGATTACAATTTTTAATCTATTTCACAATTTTTATTAAGGAGAATCAGTTAGTGTCAGTTGTGTAATTTCTATGAATCAGTGATTGTGACCTTTATCCCGGGCTCTTCTGTGGGTTCGCCCACCAGCGTGTGCTGAGTTCCCAGCCTTGCTCTGTTACTATATGAACGCCAAGTACAAAAGCTGAATAAGAGTCTTAATAACATTATTATAAACGCTTATTTATTTGTTGTGGGGTCTGCGTGATGTTCATCAAATACAGGCTGCGTTGCTAACTTAGATGAACTCTGGATGATGATCTGTTTTTTATTACATCTTTGCAAAATGTTTAAATAAATTAGATATGATAAAGGAACTATTGATTGATGCATATTTATGATACAATTGACCCAATCTCCACAATGTTCTGTTGTCTTAGTGGATGTGCCTCCTCTTAGAAGCCTGCAAACTGCCCAGGGATCGCGGGCCTTTTAACTCATCGCCTCATTAACATTCCTCTGGATTTCACATGCTGAAGGCACCACGAAATAATGTTTTTCTTCTATCTATCTGTATCAAAACACCCATCTTGTTTATTGACTAATAATATAAAAGTTTGTACTCCCATATTTTTAATTTTTTTAATTTTATTGAAAATCATGAAACACCAGTGTGCTTGTCTAAAACAATTTTTTTCATAATGCCAATGAGAGAGCATGCAGTATTCAAACACACCTGATATCAACACAGGAATCTTTCAGTTACTAGCTGAATGTCACTTAATCTGAGGCTCAATTTCTCAGATGAAATAATAACTTGTTAAAAAACTTTGTGATAATTAAAGGTAAAGTGTGAAGAGCACAGGGACTTATTAATGGTTAGAGAATAATAACTAGTAGCTACTCAATATATTATATAAAACAGACCTCAAGTGTGCAAGTATTAAAATTTAAATGAAACTATATTGGAATATTAGTACTTGGAATTCAACCATTTATATATTACAGTAATATTCAACTTGCTTTTGTGGTAAAATGCATACATATAAAATGTAAATAAAACAAATATAATAAAGGAAGTAAATTTTAATTAACTCTGAAGTTGAATGTATATTGCCTAAATTAGTTTGCTCTAATAGATTCTAAATATCTTTAAGGTGAAAATATTTTCCTTCAAATTAAATAAATGTTTCATTTCTGGATACATTGATCATGTATATATGGTGCTTAACTTATTTTAATGTAATTCTCTTAAATTAGAATTCCATTATCCATATACTAATGTGGAAATGAATAAGGCATTTAACTTCCAAAACTCATCTTTAAAGATCTATTGATAAAATTAACATGTTGGAATTATATTTTGATAATTTAGATTATTGAATCCTACATTTGTTCTTTGAAAAAGTAATGCAATAAATACAACATTAAACTTCTACAATGATGCAGTCAATATTTTTGCCACAACCAAAATTTCTTTAAACTTTAATTTTCTGAGATTAATTGTGGGTATAGTATGCAATTTGTAGATATAATTGGACAGATAATTATTATGATTAACTTTCCTGGTCTACTTCTGTGGTCAGTATAGCCAACAGAGAATTTGGACTGTAAAAGAAACCAGTTTCCCTTATTAGGTCCATAAAGGAAGACTATATTGCAGGATAATGCTGATTACTCCTAGAGGAATATAGACACTTTGTTTTCCAGGATACCATTTCTTAATTATCTTTTCGATTATTTACCCTGAAAGAAGGCACTTTGCACCAACTGGAGCTCAGCACATTTCTTGGAAAAATGCTTGGTCTCCTAGGAAAGCCTAAAACTATGCTGTTATTCAAGGTCAATTTTTCTTCAGTTCATTCACAAAGTGATTTAAAGAAAAGAAGCAAGGAGAAATGCATGATTTCTACTTTTAATTTTCAGATCTGTATACTTGGACACTTCATGTTTAAGAAATGCATACAAGTTTAAATATAATAGCCCAAAGACACTTGGGAGTGGTTAAATAACAAATGAATAAAAATGTCCTTGGAGTTCCTTTTGTTTGATGGTATTTTTCAGGTCAATGGCTTAATTAATGTTGGCCACAAGAATATTATTACATACTTTAAATCAATACATAACTTAGTGATACCAGCCTTTATATTTTCTTATCAAACTAACCAGCTTGATTTATAATTGAAAACATATTATTCCACATTTTCAAAAATTTCCCCAAGTATTATTAATTGAATATACAGTATTAATTGTGAACATATGAATTCTAATAAAACAATGAGATAAATGAAATATTTTACCACATTAAAAAATCTAAACAATAATCACATAGCCAATAATAAGAATGCTAATTTTTCTTACATAAATCAATCTTGAAATTTGCCATGCAATAATAAAAATTAATGTGCTTTTGTTTACTCTAAACTCATCTAATATAAAGAAAGCATTATGAAAGTATTATTTAGAGCTCAGTTCTATGATTTTAAGAGCAATGGTCATTTTAGTACATAAATAAAGTATAAATATTCTTATTTTTTGCTGAAAATAGTAGATAGTAATTACACTATAAAGGAGGCAGCATTGACTAGTGGATGGAGTCTGGACATGGCAGTTATAAAGATGAATATTTTGTCTGATTCTATCATTTTATTCTAGTTTAACTATGAAATAATGGCACTGAACAAATAATGTTAAAAGTGTTCTCTGTCTCTTAACTTCTGTTATTCTGAGCTTTACTCATTGCAAAAGAGCAACAGATTATTTGCTATAAACATAATAAAATATGCATAACATCTATTATCTTAAATAAAAGACAATTTGGTCTAGATGCCATATCTCTCAAGCATGATGCTGATAATGGCTTGACCATTAAGAAAGAGTAAACATGTTTTAATATAAAATTAGCTTCCTGTTTCTGCTTACTTGCCCATTATTTCTTTTTAAGTGTTTCATATAGTATAGATATTAATGTACACTTATAAATAATTAAATGTCTATCAAATTTTTCTATGCCAATGTCTGAAGTGTAGGAGCACCTAATGTCAATTTTATGTCAATTATAAACAAGGCAACAGATTGGATACTAAACATTTACATTGCAATTACCTTGTATAGATGGATAGATTGTGATTAGTTAAAACCTTATTTGAATAATATGGTAGCTTGAAAATGGCTGGTAGTTAGGTTGAACAGATGCACTAAAAATGTCTGAGATAGATGATTCCTTGAAATATAAGTATATCTGTGTGTATAAGAGATATTAACTTGATTCTAAACTTTTAGACAAACCTGGGCATAGTGGGAGGCCTAATAGGGTAAATATCACATAAAAACAGAACAACACACACACACAAACCCCCAAAACCTTGAGATGAAGAGAATTGATTCAAAGGGCTAGAATTGTTGGAAATGAGAACTACTAATGTTAAGTCTAGTAGAATCACTTTCAAGTTGAAACAGATCCTGTCAATAACATCTTTCTCCAGACATTTTCATCAGATTGATATCTGAGATTCAGGATCAAGGTGACAATAATTGTTCTTAATTTTTATTTTATTAATTAAAAAAACTTAATTACAGTTGACATACAATATTATATTAGTTTCAGGTATTAGAAACTAATACCTGAATTAGTGATTAGACATTTATATAACTTATGAAGTGATCGCAATAAATCTAGCATTCATTTGACAGCCCATATAATTATAACAATGTTATTGACTATATTTCCTATGTTGTACTTTACATCTCCATGACTATTCTGTAACTACCAATTTGTATTTCTTAATACTTTCACTTCTTTCACCCATCACACATTCTCCCTTCCATCCAGCAGCCATCAAAATGTTCTCTGTATCTATGCGTCTGTTTCTGTTCTGCTTTTTCACTTATTTGGTTTTTTAGATTCCACATATAAGTGAAATCATTTGGCATTTGTCTTCCTCTGTCTGAATAATTTCACTCAGCATAATACTCTCTAGGTCCATCCATGTGGTTGCAGATGGCAAGACTTCATTCTTTTTATGGCTGAGTCATATTCCATTGTATATATGCACCACATTTTTTGTTGTTTTTTCAATTTATTTTTATTGTTGAAAGTATTACAGGTGTCCCATTTTTCCCCCCAATACACCCCCTCAACTTTGCTCCCATCCCCTCCCTAGGCCTTCGCCCCATTATTGACTGTGTCCATGGGTTATACATATATGCATATAACTTCTTTGGTTAATCTCTTCCCACCCTCCATCCCCCTTCCCTCTTTCCTCTGAAATATGATCATCTGTTGCATGCGTCAATGTCCCTGGATCTATTTAGTTCATCAGATCCTTTTGTTCATTAGCTTCTTCTAAAAGATGAACCTTTCCTGTAGTGCTGGTCTGGTGGTGATGAACTCCTTTATCTTTTTCTTATCTCTGAAGCTTTTTATCTGACCTTCAATTCTAAATGAAAGCTTTGCTGGGCAGAGCAATCTTGGTTGTAGTTCCTTGTTTTTCATCACTTTGAATATTTCTTGCCACTCCCTTCTGGCCTGCAAGGTTTCAGCTGACAGTCATATGGGTGCTCCCTTGTAGATAACTAATTGCTTTTCTCTTGCTGCTTTTAAGATTCTCTCTTTGTCTTTAACCTTTCGCATTTTAATTATGATGTATCTTCCTGTGGGCCTCTTTGGGTTCCTCTTGTTTGGGACCCTCTGTGCTTCCTGGACTTGTAAGTTGATTTCTTTCCCCAGGTAGGGGAAGTTTTCTGTCATTTTTTCAAATACATTTTCTTGGTCTCTTTCTTCTCCTTCTGGCACCCCAATAATATGAATGTTGGACCCTTGAAGTTGTCCCAGAGGCTCCTTATGCTATCTGCATATTTCTGGATTCTTTTTGCTTTTCTGGTTGGGTGTTTTTTGTTTCCTCATGTTCCAAATGGCTGATTTGATTCTCAGCATCCTCTCCTCTACTGTTGATTCCCTGTAAATTATTCTTCATTTCAGTTTGTGTAGCCTTCATTTCAAATTGATACTTTATTATGTCATTGATTTTCTCAGTTGCTTTTGTAATATGCTTGAGCATCCTTATAAACACAATTCTGAACTCTGTATCTGTTAGCTTGCTTGGATCTATTTCATTTAGTTCCTCTTCTAGAGATTTCTTCTGTTCTTTTCTTTGTGACATGTTTCTTTGCCTCTATATTTTGGCTGCTTCCAGGTGTTTGTTTCCATGTATTAGGTAGAGCTGCTATGTCTCCTGGAATTGGTAGAGTGGCTTTGTGTAGTAGGTGTCCTGTAGGGTCCAGTGGCTCAGCCTCCCCAGTCCCCTGAGCTGGGCCTTCTAGGTGCTCCCCTGTGTGGGCTGTGTGCACTGTCCTGTTGTAGTTGAGCCTTGGTTGCTGTTGGCGTCACTGGGAGGAACTGACCCCTGGCCAATCAGCTGTGAGGACCAATTGCAACTACAGCCAGAGAGCTGCTGTGCTGGAGACACCCCTATGGAGCAAGATTTACTTCAGTGGAGCTTTGGTGTTCACCAAGTGCACCCCTTGAGTGTGTCACTTGTGGATGTGGTAGGGTTGTAATCCAGCATGGTCGAGTCTGACCACCAGGTGCACTGTCTCTGGGGCCTCCTGGGAGGTGCAAAGTCAGCCTGTGCCAGTGCCTTGTGCAGGGCCACCCAGCATGAGCTACATAGCAAACCACAGTTGGCTGCTACTTGTGCTGGGCTTAGAGGTGCCCAGGAGAGGCCAAGCTATGAGCCAGTGCAGGCTGCCGCTAGTGCCAGGCCTGGGGCTGCTTATCAAGCTGTATGGGGCCCGCTGCTGCTTGTTTGAGAGATTTTAGGAAAGTCCTAAGTATGAGGCTCGAGAGGCCCCTTGCACAGAAAAGCCCCTGGAAATGGCCTGGATGAGCGTGCAGGTGGGGAGGGGCGGGGCCTCCGGGAATCACGGGGCGGGGCCAAAGGTGAGAGTCAGGTGCTGGCGACTCAAATATGGCGCCTGCCTGCCGGCTGTGTGCGGGGAGGACTCGCCACAGGAGCCATGGCCTCCGCCAGCCCTCCTGCCTGGGAGGAAGCCGCCCTCCGCCTCTCGCCCGGATCTCAGGCAGGTTAGTTCCCCCCGAGTGTCCCGGGTCCTCTCAGGCTGCTGCCCGGCGCTGGGCTCAGAGGGAGCATCCGAGTGAGTCCGTGCCGGGCCCTTTAGAGGAGCTGCTGGGGCTCCTGCAGCCTCCGTGACCCTCAGGGACAGTCCCCGCTGGTTTCACAGCCTGGAGTTGTGGGGACGTCTCATCCCGGCCCTGGGCTGGGGGCCTGCTGTCGGTCTGGGACCCCTCACTCCTCCGGGAAACCCCCGCTGCCGAGATTCCCTCCTGGCTTTAACCCACAGCACTGGGTGTGGGCCTGAGGCGTCTCCTATTCAGTCCCGATCTGCCCACGTCTCTGCCCCTCCTCCCGCTCTCAGTGCTTCTTCAGCTCCCTGGCTGGGGGGCTTCTGTGCGGCCGGATCTCAGGAGGCTCTGAGTGACGGTGGTTCTGTATTTTAGTTGTGATTTTGATGTGGTTGCGGGAGGCGGCGGGTGCAGCGGCTACCTCCCCGCCATCTTGTTTCTGCGTCACCTCTTCTCTGTCTGTTCATCCCTCAGCTGACACTCAGGTTGCTTTCATATCTTGGCGATTGCAAGTAATGGTGCAATAACCATATGGATGTATAAACAAGGGGAAATGCATTTCTTCCAAAATGGAATTGCTGGGTCCTTCTTTGTCTCTTGTTATAGCCTTTATTTTAAGTGTATTTTGTCTAGTATAAGTATTGCTACCAAAAATCTTGCAGGAAGGGTGAATGCACAGTCACTGACATTGGTTCCAAAAGTCTTGGCAGCTTCAGCGTCTAATTATGGCTGAAATGTAAGAAAGGCCCCCCCAACCCTTTTAAACGTAAAGCTGGTTTTCGTGGTAGGGATGGAAGCAACCCCAGAAGCACTATTCTGTGACTGTAGTGGAACTGTTTTTAAGCCTAAGCTAATGTGAATTTGGATGGCAGCAGACCAGCCTAAGACTAAATAGAAATTATTTGGAAAGTTAATTTAAAAAAAGTGTTTCACTCAAATTGTTAAGAAACTTGGGGAAAGTGTGTGTGTATGTGAGTGTATGTGTTTAAAATCATGAGAAAGTTATTGTATTCCTTCTAATAGGGGATTTTTACATTTAGGTTTTGCAAAGTCCTTTTGTGGGTTTAAATATATATTTCATTAAATAAGAATGTGTATGAAATTTTATTAGGTTTACTTGTTCTTGTTCCACTGCATTTTAAAATACAATTATCTACAATTTGCTCAATTAAGGCATTGGAATAAATAATACAAAAAGAAACACCCTTTATGTTTTCTCCACACTAGCCCAAAAATCAGAAACAGCAAAATACGTACTTGTATATGTCTTCAAATGATATAATACTATTTAATCCTGAGTGATAAGGTACAGATTAATGTAATGTACCTTTACATTTTCTGGTGGGCCTTTTGAAAATACTAGATTACATAAAGGAATTTCTTCGTTTTCTTTGAGTTGGCTTTATTTTTATTTCTAAAAATCTACAGGTAGAAAAAAATATATACCCTTTATGTTTCCCTGTAGAGAACATTAAATGTAAGATTGAATTATGCACAGTCTATGTTTGTTTACCTTAATAGTAAAATTAAATAGTCCTTGGCTTATTTCATCCCTCAATAATATCTCCTGAGGAATTTTAGCATAGATTAAATATAGAACTTTCAAGGGAAAACAAAACTCGATTAGTTGACTACACTTGTCTTACGTTTTTCCTTGCTTTTAGCTACTGTAAATACCTGTTCCTTTGTGTTTTTAAAAAAAAAAAAAAATTCTGTCTAAAAAAAACACATAGAAACTACATTATGAGCAGAGCTGTACCAAATTCATATTTTCCAGTGTAGGTGGATATCGATGTTTGGCATCTCACCTATGTAGGTGAGAACATTTTTCATAAGCTGGGTCTTTTACTGTTTGTCTTAAGAATCTATGCATTGTCTTCTTTTCTGTATTTTTAGTCCAGGCAATTAAATATTTTTATTTTCATCATTGTTTTTACATTCCAGAAATTGAAAGCAGATATATTTTAAAATTGCAAAAACATTACATTATTTTCCAAAATGGCAATTTAAGTCGAATAGTGAGTATATAAACAAACATAAACAAAATTGAAAACGTTTGTAGAGCCCTAAAAAGACTATAATTTAGTCAGTTAACATTAACTAGATTAGAGATGAGCTTTTATGGGAAACTCTTTAGAACATTTGTTTTGTTTTTTTTAAATTCTCTGCAGGCAAGTTTAATTCTTGACATTTCTGGGAGGATCTTATTAAAGCCAAATCTACATGACCACTTTATCAAACAAAACATAGCTGCAAATCAATATTTTAAAGGGCCAGTCAATAAATATAAATTTAGAGACATCAGGAATTTGGGGTTAATTTATGAATGCCAATACTACCTTTGATTTGGGGAAGGACTGAGGGTGAGGGTAAACAATAGTCTAATTTGACTGAAATATTTTCATAATATGTAAAGTTATATATTGCAGGAGAATTGAGATGCAATTATATCCAACTATCTAAAATAATCTGTGCCCAGTTTGTTCATAAATATGTTTTAAAGAGTCATTTGTTTAAAAAAAGAATGTGTTTTATAAAAATACACAGAAATTTTTTGTAATCACTTCATTGTTTTATATATATATTTATATAACTATATATTTTATAGGAGCAATTTTGTTATCTTTAAGTGCTTAAGAGGAGGAATGTTTCATAAAACATAATATTGCTTTAAATTCAAAACATAAGCCTTTGTGTGTGTGTGTGTGTGTGTGTGTGCAGTATAGCAAATGTCACTGCCAAATATAATTTATCTCCTTGAGATGTATGTATATATTTTAAAATGATATTTCTTTTTAAATAGCAAAAATTCATCATATTATATGAGGCATTTAAATCTAATGTATTTTGAAGAAAATAATTTTAGGTTTAAAGATTCAAATCTTTAACTTTATTTCTATATTTAACATTTCTCTTTGCCTTCATATTTGTGCTATCTTGCACCAGGCTTAAAAAATTTAGTTAAACGCTTAATGATATATGAAATTAAACAAGACTCTATATAAAAATGTATAAAATAATTTCATCAACATAGCGACTATATTTCTGACTTCAAAAATATAAGAAAAACAATTACTTAAATTCTACATTTTCTATACCTTAGAATGAATCTGTTGCCTTTTTTCTGGCTGAAGAAAACTTGATACTGACAAGCATGTTATGACAGTTGTTCTGTTTGTGAAATAACCAGGACTCTAAAATGTGAGATGTGAAATGTGATTAGTTTTAATAATTTTGTGGGTTTATTAGAATCATTTTATTTTCTTCTTGTCAATCTTTTGGAGAGAAATGTTACTTAGAAAACACTAAAGTTATTCTGCTGGAGATTTAATGTGTGGGCTCCCACTTGGGAAAGCCAGCAAAAGGCCTCATATTTTGTTGTCGTTGATTCTCACCCAAGGATACTTTTTCCATTGATTTTTTTTTTTTTTAGAGCGACTGGAATGGAGGGATGCGGGGAGGAGAGAGAGAAACATCAATGTGAGAGAGACACATCGACTGGTTCCCTCCCATATACGCCCCCATGTGGGCCAAGATTGAACCTGCAACCCAGGTGTGGGCCCTTGACCAGGAATCAAACCAGAGACCCTTCAGGGCTTGGGCTGACACTCTACCCGCTGAGCCACACCAGCACGGGCAAAGGCTTCATATCTTAAGTAGGTAATTATGCAGCCTAAAAATATGGATCTGTTTAGATCCTATATTTGAATAATCTTGCAGATGACTCAAGCTAATAAAACTCTCAATATCTGATATATGAAACCAGAATGTAAATTGGTTTTTAAAGTCAAACCATAAATTTAACCAAGAAAGCCAGATTATTATGTCATCCTAAAACCTTTTTTTCCTTTCACTGTAAACAAGCTACATGGAATTTCAAGGTTGCTTGGTGATAAATTAAAATATGGGGACCAATAAATGGTTTAGACCAGTGGGTCTCAAATCAGAACTGTAGACTTGCTAGAAAATAAAATTCTCAGACTCTATTCATCCAGATAAGTCAGAATGAATTAGGAATTGAATCAGGACTGAACCAGAAACTCTGCCTATGCTCTTAGAAACCTGCATTTTAACAGTCACTCCAAATTATTCTAATACATGATAAACTTTTGAACCACAAATTTAGATAGTAAATACCACCCTATCAAGAGCAGTCTAAGAATCCATCTTCATAGTTGTGGTGTAAATAATAAAGGGATTGGTTATTACTTATTCCTGGCCTGGTTGCCTTGATTGAAACTGTGTTGTTTGAAAACTAAACTAAGGTAACCTTTATGTTTGTCATCAATATAATAATAGATTCACTCTATTTACAGTGAAGATATGATATTATAACATCTATTTTACACATGTAGGTGACTAAATATCTCTGGTTTTACCTATTATGTCTTGATTTATAGTTGACTTTCAGGCAAATTTATTTTCCCTGTGTCTAATGACTTATGTGTGCACATCATTGGTTATTCCTTTGTTCTCTCTCACTCTCATTTCCTGCATTTTCCGGCCGTTGAAAATCTGATGATCAATAGTTAATGAACTCTCTATTTTGCAAAAAATATGAATAGAAAAATTTGTTTGTAACTTTTAATCAAACGAATCTTGACTATGCCAAGGCATAGAAAAGCACTCTGTAATTATTAGTGTCTTATACAGAAGATTTTTTAAAAAAATTCTGTGTAATTATAACCAGTGGCCTTGACCACAAATATATCCTTATTGCTCCTGGAAAAATGTTCTTTTAATTCAAACTGATATACATAAGGATGCTGAGTCGGTAGCATAGATGAAGATTAGGCTCTCAAGACCAACACAAGTAAATATAAAAGAAAAAAAAAGCCACTTCAAAAGAAGTTGCTAACATTCCATTCTCATGAGATTATAAATTTTTAGCTCCTCTTATACAAATATTTCTGCTGAGTTTTACCCTTGCTGGGTAATCCTTCCTCTCCCACGAGTAACTAGATGCATTAACATTTTTATGTGATTATTTCATATTAATTTAATAATGGAAACATTTTTCATATATCATAATTTTAATCTTTGGCTATATGATAATATATGGTGTTCTTGTCCAAAATGTTTAAAAATATTTTAGTTTTCCTAATGTCTCTTCTAGAGACTGTTCTTATTATAGAGAAGAAAGCTTGCATTGTTCATGAGAGAGCTTCATCAAATGTATTTTAACTTATCTATCAAATTGTTGATATGTAAGTAAAAAAAAAAAAAGAAGAGATGGTTAAACAGTGATTTTATAACCTTGGCATTACCTGTTTTCACAATTTTTATTTTAGCATTTGTATTATGGCAAAAATATTGAAAAATTTAATTAGTAAAAATCTGTTATTAGATTGTACAGTATCAAATAGGTTTTGTGTAATTGGAAAGACCAATTGCATTTTAATATTCAGTGAAGTTATATGTTTGAAACCATTTTCTTGGTGAAATTAAATTGGGCCTGTTAATCAGCTTAGATAACAGCTGTTCTAAACCACATCGCACTGCATATGCAATACGTGAGGCTGCAGATTCAGGTCTCTGACTCTTAAAAAAGTCAGTGCAGAGTTTTAAAGGGATGTCCAGGAAAATAAAAGGTTTATTCTTGGGGGATAATAGAAGGTTTTCCCTTTGAAGAAAAGTAGATCATACTTTGAGCCTATCCTTTGGGATGTCTGTTTGAAATGTTAATTAGAATAACTGGTTTAGCAAGGATTAGGACAAGAGCTAAACATCACTGACAGCAAGATACCTTCTCCAGGGAATCTTTTATGTCTCAGCGATTGTTGTGGTGCTTAAAGAGCTTGAGTTACTGCAAACTTCCCAGGAAAAATGTCGAAAAGACCACGCCATTCGTAAATGTACCTTAATATCCGTTGTTGAACCAGAAACACTTTATTTTTTTAAATTATTCATGTTTGAAAGTTCAAAAATTTAATAAGTGAAAGAGTACATTACACTAATGTATTTTATGATGTGTATCTTGTTATTTCTTTATATGATCAGTATCATTATTTTAGAGTACTTTTTTCTCAGGTGTATCTGCAGAGATAATACTTTCTTAGTTGCTGAAATGGAAATGTGCAAACTCTGAAAAATTCAAATAATTAATTATTTATTAGTTCATTTAAGAATTATTGAGCCTTTCATATAGGCCATGCATTAAAAAGTACAGATATAGACCCTGACCTTACGAGATTTATGCTGCAGTGCAAGCATAGACATAGTCACAATATAGCATGACACAGGCTTGAGTGGAAATAAGGAGAGTGGTGCTATATATGCACAGAGAGGTATTTCTAACTACTTGGGAAGCATCAGAAAAGTTTATTTGAGAGAGGCTGTTACCTGGGAGATGACGGTTCTTATCTTCTCGAAGGAAAGATTTCAATCAGTGGACAGCGTAGCTGCCTTAGCCAGTTTGGTTCAGTGGTTAGAGTGCTGGCCCATGGGCTGATGGGCCTGGTGTTCGATTCTGACCAAGGGCACGTACCTTGGTTGCAGGCTCTGCCCTAGTCAGGGTAAGAGCGGGAGGCAGCCAGTCGATGTGTCTGTGTCATGTCAATATTTCTCTCTCTCTCTCTTCCTTCCACTCTATGAAAAGCAATAGAAAAAATATCCTCAGTTGAGGATTAAAAAAAGAGACAGTGTAGCAAAGTAAGAATTTATTGACCACATCAAAAATATACTTAGGGAGGTGAAACAAGGAAGGGCTCAGGATAGAAGAAGCAACAGGAGAGCCTAGGCTGGGCTGCGTTGCCTCACTGGGAAGTCAGGGAGAGAAGGCGGCCTTGGAGACAGGTTCAGGGGGTAAGCCTGGGACAAGCTGCCGCTGTCCATTGCTCTCCTCGTTGCAAGTCTCGTGGGGTACCCTCAGAGGGAAAGGGGAAAAAGATGGCACTGGGGTGCTACTCTGGTGGGAAGCTACTGCATTGGGTCCTTTGTCCTGAGCATGTTTATTTCTTTCTTGAAGGTGGAAATCTTAGGGGAGGTTTCAGGGGAGGTCTCAGGAGAGTGCCTCAATTGAACATTCATCAGCTTTCCAGGTGTGCTCTTTCAGTCTCACCTATTAGTCGTGTTGCTGGTGCTAAGGCAGCCAGGGCATCACTTTTCTGGATTTTCTGCTTTTCTGGGCCTGGACCTGAAATACAACCAAGGCATAGATGTTATCTTTAGGGAAGGAAAGGTCAGGGAGCTCTAAGCCTCATGACTAACAGTATGAAAAGTTAGGGGTCCAAACTGCATGACCAGTGATATGTTAGGGGAAGGTAAGTTACCCTGGGGTTGAGGTTCTTGTTTTCCCAGTTTTGCCTGTTGCTAGGCATCTGGGGCTTTCTACCCTGGTGAGTTTCTGTACCTGGCCCATTGTCCTTGCTCTGTTCATGTCTGTCTAACTGCCTATATAACAAGATGACATCGTAAGTGAAATATAGAATCTGAGTAAGAGTTAGTTGGGCAAAGAGGGAAATAAGTTGTGGCATAGAAAATCATCTTCAAAAGTTTCAGCTTTGTCAAGTCTGTGTCAAAGAGAATATATATCATATTTTAGGAACTGCCAAGAGTTGTATCTGGCTAAAAGGTTGTGTTCAAGGAAGAAAGAATGATAAAGAGAATTCAAATGATGAGGGTCTTCTTATGGAATCCAGACTTCACAGAAAAGCAATGGGATTCCGTTAACACATTTTACATTTAGCAAATTAAACTCTGACGCCATGTATGTAGAACAGATTGAAGATGAGAGATACTGGAGACAGAAAGAACTGTCAGTAGACATTTGAACTAAGCTAGTTGAAAGGTGGTGATCTGGTTAAAACAGATAGACACAGTGAGGAAAGAAAATAAATAAATGGTCATATTTAAGAGATATTAGGATTTTAAATCAGGAAAGCTTATCAATTATTCTGTAGAGGCTTGAAAATGTAATAATCAAGAGAACTTGGGATCTACAATATATATAGTGTCAAATCTGGATAAAAATATAAACTGAATTCCTTTGCATATAATACATAAAACATATTTTATATTTTAGATATATACACACATATTTAAATAGTATTTGAGAAACTTTTCTTCCTTAGCTAACAGAATGGACCACCAAAATGAACATGTAATTCCTTGTTGTTGCTGTTTTGTTTATTTGAGTTCATTAAAGTAAAATTTTCAAATAACAAAATTTACCCTTGTTAGGTATATAATGTAATAAGTTTTCACAAATACAACTGCAGCAATCAAATATAGAACATTTTTATCACCTCCAAAAGTTCCCCCATGTCACTTTAGAATCAGCATTCTTACCCAGCGTGACCCCTTTCCGACCATTGGTCTGATTTCTGTTTACTTTTTCATTCTCCAGAAAGTTATAAAACAGAATCATACAGAATATGTATTGTTTTTGACTCTTTTTTACTTAGCATAATATTTATGAGATTCATCCATGTTGTTATATATATACTAGCTTGTCCCTTTTTATTACTGAATATATTCATAATATGGATGTAAAAATACTTTATCTTAAAATGACTTTATTTTTTATTTCTATTATCTCGCTATTTCTATTTTATATTTTGGATTTCATCTTATATATTAATGTTAAGCTTTACTCTCAACTAACTCCAAGATGTTTCGTTAAGAGAAATATCATGATAGACTGGAAACTCTGAGGATTAAACAAACCCAAAGTTGGGCAAATTTATCAATTCCTCACATTTAGCTTAATATTTAACCTGAATATATTTCCTTTCCCATTAAGTATTTAAATTTGGTGGAATGTATTAATTTTGTGTGTGTGAAAAGAAAGGTGGGTACCTTTATAAGAATGTCTAATTTTCAGATAGTTTTATGTAGAAGAGTGCCTTTTTCCCATCTGTCCTTTTTTGGATCTTGATGTCAAAACAAACAAACAAAAACTCCCAAGT
Source organism: Miniopterus natalensis (assembly GCF_054644295.1). Lineage (NCBI taxonomy): Eukaryota > Metazoa > Chordata > Mammalia > Chiroptera > Miniopteridae > Miniopterus > Miniopterus natalensis. The sequence goes on along the minus strand of NC_142086.1, from coordinate 25,113,854 downwards.
TATTAGAACCCATCTTAGCCCCTCTCTCACTACATTACAAGGCATCCAGGAAACTCAGCCTGACAGGGAAGTTGGGAGTGCGATTAGTAGCTTGGATGGGGGATGTGAACTTCAAAGTGTGCTTCAGTGCTATTCACTTAAACAGGGGCATAGAAGGAGGGTAGTTTAGGTGGAGATAATACTAATGTGGAAATACTGTGTTAAGTGGCTGCTGAGTGCTTAGTGGAGGTGGGTGGTAAGCAACAATACATAAGAGCCTGGGAGTCAGAAGAAAGAGTGAAAATTTATATGTAAACTTGAGAATCATCATTATTAAATGATTATTTAAATGTGATGTAAATATATCAAATATGGGCAAATATGACCAAATAATACATTGGCAAATCAAATACAGCTCTGTATTAGGAAAGAGCCAGCTTTAGAAAAGTGTCTAGAAGGGGCAGGAAAAGGAAGGTACAATTGAACACTGAGATTTGCCATGTTCATGCAGTAAGGCTTAAGCTGAGCAAATGAATAAATGAGTGAATGAATGAACAACCTAGACAAAGTAGTGGTTTGCAATGGACCTAACTAGCTTGATTATTGACTAAGGTGAATTCTGCAGGTCTCCCACTGAGAACTCCTTGGAACCTTCCCATAATCAATATTCCTGGCAAACATTGTGGGGGGTTAAAGTCAGAGACTTAGCCCAGCTGGGCACAAAGGCAGAGCTGTGAGGAGTTTGAATTATTTAGATGTTTCTGAAATGCTTCTTTCTTGTCTACATTCTCTTACTTTCCCTGCACTCTGCTGATTGCCTTTAGATAAAAGCCTCATGTTAGTATAATAACACTGTGCATTTTGGTAATACTTCAAATATGGGGGCCAACAATATGCTGGATTTTTATGTTTATTGTTAGGTTTTGAAATGGAAGCACTTGATAGGTCAATAGCTTTACGGCAAATACAAGAAATTATAACTTTTTCCAGAATTGATAAGAAATCCAGGAATTCACTTGTATTGCCTAATGATCAGTAACATATCCTGACTGAGCTTGTAATACATCTATAATCTTTCTCCAGAATTTTGCTTTGGCACTAGCCTATCAGAGGTACCGGTCAAGGGGGTCTCTGGCTGGAGGTAGCCTCAGGCTAGAGACAGCACTCTGCACACCCAGTTCTTGTCTTGCTTGTAGGAATGGATTCAAACCAGCAAAAGCAGAGAATTTATTTGTAGGAAAGAAATACACTCAGGTAGAACCTGAGCAGGCCACTCAGGCAGCCGAAACTGCTACAGGGCAGTAAGGAGCTAGGAAAATTCCACGGCAGGAGGAAAACACAGTGTGGGCAGTTTGCAGCCAGCTTAACAAGCCATTATCTTCCCCAGCCAAGGACACTTGAGAGCAAATGGTTAAAAGCCTCCCTCAGGAGAGAATGCAGAAAAGGAGGGGGAAGGGGGAAAAAAGGGCAATTTTACTCCCTATGCAGCAAAACCAACCTTCTCAAGGTTTGGCAAGATAAAATTGCCAGGTGCTTCTCATGAATTCTGGGAAGTAAAAAGGGATCAACAAAGTAAAAAGGGACCTTGGGAATTAATCAGTACCAAAATATTCAGCAGAGGAATTCTGAAACCTATAGACGGGAGAGTATAAATGCCTCAGACCCCCACCTAACACGTTCTTCAGATTAGCTGAGTGCCTGTCTGCACTTCGTAGGCCATATGTATAGATTTGCTTGCCTTGTTTCTTTAATAAAGGTGCATGCTTTAATTTTCAGTAAATTGGCTTAATCACAATGCAATCGAGATCTCATATAAATTCATTTATATGAGAAGACAAGAATCGAGGTTGGGGACAGCCCTCTCCCTCTGATTGGGGGCGTGGGGGGCTGTTCAATAACACCTCTCTGATGTCTGTGAGAGTGCCTCTAACAGAACAAAACCAAGTGCTCCAATATTTTGGGGAGTTTATAGGATTTATAAACCATAGGCTGGAACTCCCCTCGGCAAGGAGCAAGTCATCCCCTCCTTCATGTCTCAAAAAAATGTTTCTTGAAGCTACAAGGCTCGTTCACCCAGGTGTTATGCTATGGGTTAGACCACATCTGAATCTTTCCTCCTTACCTAGGGGCCTGCCATTCCATTGTTTATTTTCAGTTTGTCACATCTCACAGTATTCCCTCCAAGTCCCAACTGCCTTTCCCAGCTCATATCTTTCTAGCTGCCTACTCTAACACATACATATGGTAGGAACCGCCCATATAACTTTTGAGTGTTCAATGGCAACACTAATCTCTTGGATATTCCAGGTTATGTATTATTTATTTTTGCTCACTCTCCTTACAGGATGAGAGGACAGTTTGTAAAGGCTTCCACTTGGTTGTTTTAAAATATTATCTCAATCCATGGATTAAGCAATCAACATAGGTTACATCTACCAATGACTGGTTATATTTATCCCTTCTATATATTCTGGAGCTGGGGAAGTAAACATAAAGTTTCCAATGCCTCCTTGGACCCACTGTGAAATGACTTGGGGAAAATCTCCATTTAATACCTGACGTCTTAAGTTCTCACTCAAGTCAGAACACTATCGTGTGGGTTTGGGCCTCCAGAGTCTAGGGTCATTTCAAAGACAATACCCAATAACACACATAACATTTGTATGCTAGCCATGTCCTAGTACAGCTTAACTCTGAAAAATGAAAATAGGAACCTCTGGGAGGACAGCAAAAAGAGTCAAGTTATGCCTTTGACCCAGTACAGGGCACATTAACAAAGTGAGACAGGAAGGAGGCTCTGGCACTGTGAACTTCGCTAAACTATTTGAGAGTAAGTTGCAGATATGAGTTTTTAAATGACAAATAGTTCAGTTTTTATCTCCTAAGAACATTCTCTTAGGCAACCAATGTGAAATTTTTAAATTCAGGATATTTACTGTTGATACAATACAGTCTATAGTTAAGTTTTATCAAGTTAAGTTGTCCCAATAGATCCATTTAGAGATAAAAATAAATAATAAATAAATAAATGGGCTTGGATCCAATCCTGAATCATATATTGCATTTATTAGTCATATGTTTTTAGTTTCCTTTAATGTGAAGGAACACAGCCTTTTTATATATATATTTTTTACATTAAGATATTTAAACAGTACAGGCCAATTGAGCTATTTTAGAATATGAGGTATCATAAATATTTCATAATTTATGTTTTCTTGATTGTTTTCTCATGGACAGCAACCATTTATTTGTTGGGGGCATAAAAGAAGGTTTATTATCCTTTGGATGGGATAATAAGGGGACAAATGGCTGCAGAGCTAATACTCATGGCATCTAAAAAGCAAATGTTTCTGGGGGAAGTAAAACCAAACAGTCTCTACCTTCATAGCATATCAATTTTCATGGCTCAGGAGTCCAGGACTTTGCAGTAACACTGAGAAATCCAGGGAAGATTTATCTTATCACATTAAGTGCTTTTTATGTTTTGTGTAATAGCCCTATTTGTATTGATCTGTGAATTCATGAGCATGTAAAAAGCATAAAATGTTCAAGTCAAATATAATCGCTCATAATTGCCCAAGGATTAGCTTGAGAGAACATTTGCATTGAGAAAGGCTACAGTGCGTTATTTAGAACACAGCTCTCTTCAGTCCAGAGCGATTCCATTGGTGATGATGGACAGATGTCATGCTAATCCCTGAAGAGCTATATCTACCACAGCAGTTTACTTTTCCCATTATATTTAATTTTTATTTTAAGAAAAGAAATATCCATAGTCTTTTATTATGAAAACTTAATGACATTATTTAGGTTGATTGCTCGGAATGATATATTACCATTTAAAAGGAAGGAAGAAAGAGCCCTGGCCAGATGGTTCAGTTCTTTGGAGCGCCATCCAGTGCACAAAAAATGCTGTGGGTTCAAGTACTGGTCAGGGCACATACCTAGGTTGGGGGTTCAATCCCCGGTTGGGGTGCATAAGTGAGGCAACCAATTGATGTTTCTCTCTCACATCGATGTTTCTCTTTCTCCCCCTTCTCTCTCTAAAGTCAATGGAAACATATCCTCAGGTGAGGATAAAAATCAATCAATAAATATATTTTTGACAGTTTATATACACATTATTGTAGTTGATAGAAATAATAAAGATAAAATGATTCCAAGCTTTTAAAATTTCTAAGTTTAATAATGTATTGTTATCATCTAGTAATAGTTTAATCTTTTAAACTTTTGCAATCAACATTAATCAAGACTTTAGCTTTAATATTGGCATCTGGAAATTTGACTTTGTAAAATAAAATGAAAATGATTAGTAAATGCTTAGAATTGATCACATATCTATTCAGTAACTTTGTCCTTCAGTGTAGAAATTTTTTTTTTAAAAATGAGATTGCTTCTTTCTTTAACTTGGACAAAATAGTCTTAAGCTTTCAAAAAATATCGAATCCAATCGGATAAAGTAAAATTATTTAGCACATCCCACAATCATCAGGTTTCAATCTCTTGTCCTGGTTTATCCTTGATAATCCACAACTGTTATTCCCAGCTACCATCATCCACCATGTTCTACAGAGCTCTTATCTGAATTTTTTTCTTTTTCAGAAAAGTTCATGCCCCTTTACAAGTTTATGTCAATAACTATAATATTTTCTTTGCTTAGAATAAGATCACGAGCTTCTTCAGGGAAATGTTGTTGAGGTGTAACATATATGAGGTGTGTCATATGGCCCACTAATCTTGTGCATACACTTAGTTCTAATTTTACAAAATGGACATACCTATGTAACCACTATTCTCGTCAAGTTAAAGAAATTACCAGCACCTTGGAGGCCTTCTTTATTTCTTCCACAACCCCCATCAAAGGCAGCCACTATTCTGATGCCTATTAACTTTTGTGAATATAAACATATACTTGTTGTTAACTATTTACACAAATATATAATAAGAAATTAGAGAAAACCAATCTGATTGAGCAGAATGGAACTACATAAATATGTGTCCTTACTCTTCTCAAAAAAAAAAAAAAAAAAAATTAACCGCTCTAATCTATTGTCAGTTTTTAGTTCTTTCAGCAAAAAGAAGTGTAAGTCTTAGACATAATTCTATCTGTAAAGTTTTCTCTGATAAAAAAGTCAAGTTATCCATCTCTTTCTCTTGATCATATTTAGAATATAGTATTCAGATCTGTGACTCTCTAGTCAAGTAGCTTATTTGTCCTTGACAAGTATTATTATCATTAAATTATATAATTCTAAAAGTGTATTTTTTAATTTGTAGTTGACTTAAGAGGATTACATCTAGTAAAATTTATGTGAATGTTTTGAATGAATACCTTACTTTAGTTGTCATATTAGTCTGTGAATGTAAACATTTTTCTTTTGTACCTCAACTGATGCCTAATTTTTCAACTTTCAAAATCAATCATGCAATAGTCAATATTTTTCTTTAATAGTTCTTTTAAAAAATACTAAAAATATTTTTATTTTACTCCTGTAGCTTTTAAATAACAGGAAGATTTAAAGGAAACCATGGTACTCACAGTTTATATATTTCTTCTAAAGTCTCTTGATCCACTCCCAGCAGATCATTTCATTTCTGTAAATTTATTGGATTTTTGAGGACTGGAAGAAACTGTGAAAGAAATTTAAATAGAAAGACCAGTGTAAACCTTAGAAAATTGTAATAAAAAAAAAGAAATTCATTTTTAGTATATAATATGAAGATAAAATAAAATAACAAATGTGAATGGGGTCCTCCTATTTACAGCAATTCTAAAATACCATTTTTTTTTTCTTTTTAAATAATAAAAACAGACATAATTTATATATTTTATTCAGAAAAATGGAAGACATTTTTAAAAATTTTAATTTTACTCATCTTGAAATACATATAGATTAATAACATAATAATAAGCAATATGTATATGACACTATAAATAAAAACCCAAAGTGTTCTGTAGATATTACATAGTTATTGCAAATAACATAATATAATTCTAGATAATTTGCACAGTTAAAGGCATGTAAATTTCTGTTTAGCCTAATAAAATACTAATTTATGCAATTATAAAATTTTATCTATCATTTCCTCTATTAAACACTTAAAACTCAGGGTAAAATAGGAATTGTCAAATAATCATACTAACAAAGTGTCACCTCTTTTTGGAAAAAACCCTGCTTGTTTCTCAGTTGTGCCCTAAAAACAATTTATCTAGAATGTGTTAAAATTGCATGTAGATTTCATTTGAAAGGTTAAAAAATTCTTAATAAATAAAATGTCATTTCATTTGATTCTAGAAATAGAGCATCACACAGATAATATTTGTATTTCATCTTTAAATTCAATTATATGTAATAATTTTACTTTAAAAATCACATATTTTCCTATATTAATTCAGATATATTAATAGCAAGGACTGATTAGCAAAGAAAAAGTTAAATTCTATTCAATTTTGAATTATCTATGATTTTTTATTTGGGAATATTCATTTAATTTGTCAAAGTACTCCTTTGATAAATTTATTTTTTATGACATGCCCATTATGATCTAGACACTTTGCTAGAGATTGTTGATCCTGTTGTCAGAATTGTTTCTTGCATTTATGAAATTTGTATTCAAGAAATAAGAACGCAAGTTGTAATAAACACAATAAAAGAAAATTACAGGCTGCTGCTAAAAATTGTGATATTAAAATTTATCCTGTTTCTTTCCTGTAAGTTGCTTTGTTATATGTTAAAATAAAAATGAAACTGTGATTTTAAATCTGTATGAAAGACTTATGAAGTAGGAATCAAAATGACGAAGGAAGAGAGGAAGTGAAATACAAAATGAGAACATTAGAGCAAAAAGACATATGTGTTTTTATATTGTGGCTTTAGGATTAACACTTGTTAGACAGGAAAATCTGATGAAGTTATTTAATGCCAGTTTCTTAGTTTGCAAAATGGAAATACACAACATCCTATGAAATTCATAAGAGTGTCCTAGATAATCAAATAAAATGTTTTCATAACTACTCTGCATGCTATTAGGCATTAAACAAACATAAGAAGGTAAAAGTTAAATGGTATTTAGAATGTAACGTATACATTATAACTATCATGAGCTCCATTCACTGGAAAAAAATGTTCTCCTAATATATTATTCATTTTCACATACAATGCTTTAGGTTTTGCAATTGCAAAACAAAATATCATCAATATCACTATTAATTTGAATACACAAAAGCTTTTTAATTTTTATTTTAACTCAGATATTCCCTGAAACTGATAATGTAACAAAGCCCAGTATTACTGCTAGCACTGAATTGTCACATAAATGGTATGTCAGTTTTCATTTATATTTCTGAATACTGGGAAAAGAGTGACAGCTGCAGAGAGCTTATAATTTGGTGTCACAGTATCTCAATGAATAGAGCAGTTTCCACAGGAAAATGCATATGAAATTAAACCTTGAAGATCCAGATAATGTTTTGCTGATTTAAAATGAGACTAAATATTATAGAGATACATTTCATAATTCTGACACTCTGTTTGAAGAAACAGGGAATGGGCAACTTAAATTTTGAGCGATTGTGAGCGCTCCATTTTTGTGTGTGTGTTAGAGCATTAGATATATAAATATATTTGAACACACTCCATTCTAAATGATATTCTGGAGTCCACACAGTGTTACCCTTTTTGCTATTTCTATGATTAAATTAATTTTACTCTTGGTCAACAATGACTTTTGAAGGACTTAATTCTATTTGTTTTTTATACTTTTTTCTGTTATGATATAGGCTCCAGAAAGCTGTTTATTTAATCTCAAAATTTTATTTAAGTGTTTCTTAAAGTTGATACCATACAGTGATGGTACTATGGATTATATAAATGTAATTGTAAAAAATCCACTTTGTTCTTATGATACCAGACAACAAAGGGTCCGGGCTGCCCACTGCTACCAGAGTCAAATAGGTAGAGAGGAGGTTGAATCTTGGTGGTGCGTTTATTAATCAGACAACCTGCAATCTGAGAGAGTGGCAGGTGCAACACCCTGAAAAGACTACTCTGGCATTTCATCTCATGTCAGCCCTTATATATGGTTAGAGGGTAGGGGAAAAATCTAAAACTAGTGAGTTCCCAGGGTCTTCTTTCTATCGTTGTCCTGGAAAAGATTAGCCCTGGAAAAGATTAGCCTGGTAACTGTCTCCTTCAGATAGGTCCTGCCCTTGATCTGTGCTTAAAATGCATTTGCTTTTGAGTGACATGCTCATCTGGGCTCTGGGACTGCCTTATCTCCAGCGCTTGTTCTTCCTCTTGCTACATGTCTCCCAGTTTCCCTATGAAATGAATAAAGTTCTGAATTCAGGGGAGAAACACTAGAAAGGGTGGAGGTCTGCATTCCCGTGGAAAAAGGAGAGGGAGGAGGAGAGGTCTGGAAGGCCTAACAAGAAAGGGAGACACTTTGTCTGAAGGGCAAGTTTCATTTGTAAAGTGTTTTGTGTGTGAGAGCTCAGTAGTAGCCAAGCACTTGTACAAAAACAGAAACATGGCCCTGGCTGGCGTGGCTCAGTTGGTTGAGCATAGTCCCATGCACTGAGCGGTCGCTGGTCCAATTCCCCACCAGGGCACATGCCCAGGTTGCCAGCTCCATCGCCCGTAAAGGGTGTGTAGGAGGCAGCTAACTGATGCTTCTCGCTCATCAACGTTTCTCTCCTTCTTCCCTCTCTTTTCCTCTCTCCAAAATCAATCAAACTTTTTAAAAATAAAACAAAAAACTCAAACATGATGTGTTAGGGGCTTACTGTTCTGTGCTACATTTCCTCCATTAACATAAACCTCTATTAAAGTTTTGCTGAAGAAAGAAAAAGAAAACAGTTCCTGACACTGGTAGTGTTTTATAAAAATCCAGGGGACTGGCTCACTGCTTGTTTCACATTTGTTAACTAATTTACAAATATAAAAATATTTGTGCCAATTCTAGAAGGCAAGAAAGGTGAGATGAAGAATTCAGGGAAAGAATAACATCAAAATAGAGTAACTAAGGAGAACCTTAATTAAGCCTCTGAGATCCCTAGAGACTGGAAGCAAGGCTGGATTTCCATTCTTTTGTGGATTGGATAAATAAATTGTATTAAGTCTTTGGATAAAATAGTTCTTCAAAATGTCTGGAGTATCTGGAGACTTCTGAGCAGCTTAATTTATGTAGTCAAGATATTGTTATCAATAATCTGGCAGAGAAAATTCAGATTGCCACATGATCAGTTGCTGTCCTTCTTTTGAGTATGTTCAGCACAATTTTCTAAAAAACGTCTCAGGATAAATTAAGAGTATAGGTTAACATGACTTAAGTTATCATATAAAATTCCTGTGAGGGTGTATTCTGAAGCAAGATTTTAAAAATCAAGATAATCCAAAGATACAGGTAAACTCTATGTAAATAGCTCCTTAACTAAAACTTTGCTATTAATTATGTAATATGCTTCTTTTACATTAAAATACCTTTGATCCTTGGTTTTGACTTTGAATAGCATTTCTAGATATTATTCTATGTGTTCTAGTCAGTCAAGGTCACTGAGAACCAGAGATGGGCAACAATTATTGACTTAGTAAACACACTGCTTATATGGCCTATTATTTTCTAATTTGGGGTGGGAGGATGCTCACCGTAAACAGACTCAAAAAACCCTCTTTTTGTAACTGTAGCCCTAATAATAAATTAGAGTCCCCAAAGAACTTTGACAGAGTGTTCTGTATCACTTCTTTCTCTTCTGCAATTGTGATTTCCTTCTATAATTATTACATTCAACATTGTGAAGAGGATGGATTCTTTGTTTTAGGACTAGCAATGAGCCAAAGAAATAAAAAAAAAACCTGCCTCAGGACCTTACATCTTAGTGGGCCAAACAGAGCACAAACATAATAAATAGGGAAATCTAAATTATGAAGTGCTATCAAAATATTAACAGGTTCAAGGGATTGTTGCAATGCTCAGTTAGTGGGCCGTGTAAGTCCCACTGATGAGGTTAGTATCCAAAACACATTATCTGATCCTGTCAACCTTTTGCTTAACATATAAGCTCAATGTTTCTTAATATTTGCATATTCATATTATCTTATGTAATAATGTGCAGATATACTTTTCTATCACTTTTTGGAAGAAGAGATCTAGATTGAAAATTATCTCCTCTTTATCTGTTATGTTGAGAGTTCTCATTGCATACAACATTTAAATTGGTTTAAGCAAAAAGAGATATATTAAAGGACATAGGAAGTTTATAGTCATCTGGAAGACCAAGAAACTGATCTTTTGAAAATAATTTCAGCCCTGCCGAGCATGGCTCAGTGGTTGAGCGTTAACCTAGGATCCAGGTGATCAGGTTTGATTCCCAGTCGGGGCACATGCCCGGGTTGCGGGCTCGATCCCCAGTCAGGGGCGTGCAGGAGGCAGCTGATCAATGACTCTCTCATCATTGATGTTTCTCTCTCTCTCTCTCTCTCGCTCCCTTCCTCTCTCTGAAATCAATAAAGATATATTTTAAAAAAAGAAAGAAAAGAATTTCATATACCCAGTAATATATTTGAGTTATGAATGTTGCTGATGACTCTGCCACAAACTGGAAGCTATTCAAATAGCAAAGTGCCTCTTACCACCCAGGACCATGGGACTTTGCCACTGTTATGAAATTGGAAAATTTATAAAAAAACTACTGAGCCAGAAAACTGTTGCATAATTGATGGTTTTGGAATTGGGGCAGCTTTGGTACCAAATGTAACCAACCATACAATGGACACCATGCCTCCTGCTTCTGTTGCTACACAATACAGATCAAAATAAAAGTACTGTGTATCTGGATTTGCTAGGAGAGATCTGAGATAGATTTGAATCCCAGACTGAAAGAAAATCTAGAAATTGTGATATTTAGCTTCCCTGCAATAGAGGAAGTTTTACCCAAAGAGGTTGAGAATGCTAGTTGAGTAAGCCAATTTTTAATGTCTTCTATAACATCTTCAAAAGTAAAAAAGTAGTCACTATAATGAATACAAAGTAGACCTCAATATAAGTGTTAAATAAAAGTCTGCTTGACTTTTAATGTAAATCTTGACATAAAGCCTCATAATAGTACCATAATAATTTTAAAACATATTAAAACATTAAAGTTCATTTTTTAAGCAAGTACTCAGGTCAGGTGTGATTATGACCATATTTTGAAAAAATACAATTATGCAAAATGCTGAACATTTATATTCCTGATAAAGTCTGTATTACCTGTCATTTTTATTTTTTCTCATTGAGATATTTTTTCTCATATATATTGCATGTTTTTAAAATCTTATCATTTAAATTTTTAAATATTGGATTTGAAATACAATTTAAAAAATGAAAACAGCAGTCACATCTAGATTATATTACTATTAATACATACAAACAAAATAATCGATCTATTAAAAAATTCTCACTGTGCACATTATATCATCCTGAAAGATGGTTTAGCATGCTTTAAAGACTTAGGAGGACAAGTCTTCAGAACACCTCTTGGCTGAGGGCTATGGGTCAGGATTTAGTCAAGAATCTGCTGAAGGTCTACATATTCTAATGTGGTGACAATGATAATGCTTTGGAGTTTCAGTGTACCAGAAACGTATCTGGAGAATATTCTCATTGAAATAAAACATGAAGGAACATTTAAAAAGAGAGCTTTTGTTGATTAGTTCCTGTATGTCTATAAAAGATTTCCCCTATTATTATTAAGGCTTACTTGGGAAATTTAACAATCTCATATTTGGAAAATGCAATCGGTAGATATAAATCAAATAGAATATTTGTATAACTGTATTCCAAGCTTTTCAACATTATGCAATTATTTTTAAAGCTCTGCTCCAGTGACTAAGACAAATGGTCAAATTAGCTCATTTGACCTGGGTCAACATGTATGCTTACAAAATATTAATGTATATTTAAAATAACTCTCTCTGTCCATATGTGTGTGTGTGTATATATATGTGTGTATATATACATATATATGTATATAAATTTCAGATTTACACTGCATTTATTAGAGTAGGCCTTGTCAGTTTTTACTTGAACTAAATAAATTTGTATTTTCTTTAAGTCAATGTGACTTATAAGAGACTGGAATTGCAACTTAATGAAAACTATAAAAATTAATATTAAAAATCAAACACATGGGACACTTTAATCCCTAGTCTTTTAAACTCAAACAATTGTAAAGGAAAGTTCTTGCAGAGGTTTCATAAGGCTGCAAGAAAGTGGCATTCTTTTCTCATCATGTAGATCATGAAGGAGCCATCATGATCTCCAGGTCCTAATTGCAATGAGACCACAAAGTGATTCACCCAAACAAGATATAATGGTTAGGTTAAGATATTTAGGTTTTTATCATTACTTAAAACATCCACAAAATAAATATATATTTAATTGCTTGCTAAATATCAGTTACTGTGCTGTAAGTTTTATTGTTCAAATTATTTCAGAATAGTTTAAAATTAAGGATCACAATACTCAATATGAAAGCTAGTAAATGTTTTAATTAAGATAAAATCAACTTAAGTAGCATACACTTATGATGCAGATCATTACTTTTCATGATGTGAAATATAACTTTTGTATAAAATAAACTTTTGTGTAAAATAAGCACATTATAGAATGTATATAAAAAGCAAGTATAAATAGGTGAGAGAGTGGGAGAAAGGTTGTAATGTATAGCTTACAGGTTATAGTGTATTGGAAAGTGCCTCACTTTGTTTTACTACTTTATTAGTTCATTGCTAATCAATTTTTCATGACTTATAGACTATTGAGATTCTGATAGGCAGGTGTTCAAAATACATATTTACTCTATATGTCATTTTCAATAGGCATCCAGTAAAATTTACAATTTTTTTTAAATGCTTATATGTTGTCCTAGCATAACATAGATATATAATATTAGAAATAATATTAAAAATAAAGACATTTTAACACTGATGCTAATTTATCAAAGCCACTCTTAGATATTTGTGTATTTTCTTATTTTGTCAGAGGGAGGTTGGCTAATGCAGTGGTAAAATATGCAATTCTATATTCTGTACCTTAGATATTAGATAGTACATTTAGTATTCAGTTTTATTTAATTTTGCTACAGTCATTTAAACATTATATTGAGAAGTTGATAAGTTATCCATTTCCTTGTATCCTATAATACTGAGGGAAATGAACACATCCTTTTAAAATGCCCACTCATCTTTTCAATGAGTGTTTCTGTGTTAAAATATCCTTAGGGAAAAAATGTTTTCTCAGCGAGCTTGTGTGGCTCAGTGGTTGAGTGTTGACCCATGCACCAAGAAGTCACAGGTCAGATCAGGGCATGTGCCCAAGATGCAGGCTCAGACCCAGGAAGGGGCACACAAGAGGCAGCCAATCAATGTTGATATTTCTCTCTCATCGATGATTATCTCTCACTCTCTTTTCCTTTCTCTCTAAAAAAAGATCAATAAAAACGTATTTTTTAAAAAGTGATTTTTCATACCTCGCACTGTATAGAAAAATCAATTCCAGATAGATTCTAGATATAAATATAAGTGTTAAAAAGTTAACATTTAGAGGAAAACATATGAGAGCATTTTTCTCACGATAAATTATATTTTTAAACAAAAAGCATAACATTTTTACCAAATTCTTAAAAATTTATACATTCAACCATATTGACATTAAATAGGATAAAATATTTCAATAACACATACACACACCCTCTATATGTGTGTTACTGAAATATTGAAATATATATAATGAAAACTCTGACAATACTGTTGCAAGTGAGAAAAAGTCTTGAATAAGACACTCTGCTAAAGATGATAACCAAGTGGCCAATGACAATTTGAAAAAGTTCTCAAATTAATTTGTGACTAAGAAATATAAATTAGCCCTGGCTGGTTTTGTTCAGTGGTTAGAGCATTGACCCTCGGACTGAAGGGTCCTGGCTTCGATTCCAGCCAAGGGCACGTACCTCTGTTGCAGGCTTGATCCCCAGCCCTGGTCGGGGCCCCTGTGGGAGGCAACCAATCGATGTGTCTCTCTCACATGATGTTTCAATCTCTCGCTCTCTCTTTCCCTTTTACTCTCTCTGAAAAGCAATGGAAAAAAAATATCCTGGAGTGAGGATTAAAAAAATAAATAAAAGAATAATAGACTTTAGAGGAAGTTGGGCTCTCAAATTCATAGGTCAGTTATGCCAAAGCAAGGACCCTAATTAAAAAAGAGTAGGACCCTGATGTATGGAAGAGAGCATGTGGATTTATGCACTCAAAGATTATGAATTCCCAGGTTTCCCTAAACCATCTGGTTACCAAAATGGCCCACTTCACTCTAACAAGTTCCAGTTCTTCCCACTTGTTGAAGATGATGCAGAGACTTTTGTTTTGCAAGAAAACTTCTCTCTTCAAAATCTTCACCTGCATTTCCTTTTGGACACCAAATGAATAATTAGGGTTAAGTCCTAATTTATCCCAACAAAAGGAGTGTATAGTCCTATAAGAGTGGAAAGGCACTATACCATAACAGTTACAGGACTTAGCTTACAAATATATTTAGAAGCCAAGAAAGTATGCATGACACTGGATCCTGGATCTGAAACTCTGGACTGTGGATTTAGAAGCCTAAACTCCTAGAAAATGCTTCCACCAAAAGGCACAGGAAAAGCACAATTAAATTTCAGACAATGATGCCATCCAGTTCAATCAGGATCTAGGTGCTGAGGGACCAGAGCAAGAGTAGCATTTTTATCTTGGCCTAGAAAATTGACCTTGATAATTAGTATACAGTAGGACTGATATTACTCAGTGCACACAGGGAAGAATATATTTGATATCAAGGTAACCACACACAAAATTTTTGATAATCCTTTGAAAAAATTTTAAGTAAAAGAGTAAGTGTTGTAGTCATGACCCAGGAAGGGCATGCTGAGTTTGGAACCAGACATCTGAGACATGAGGGTTTTCTTCAAAATGAATCATACACCATGATCAGCAGAAGTGCTAGCCAAGGGTCAGTGGAATCTACACTTGGTGGTAGAAGAAATAAAACATGAGCATCATTTATAGCCTGTAAAGCAGTTGCAATGGCATGGGTTGTCATAGCCTTATCATATAATTTTATTACTTACAAATAAATAAACATAGACCTAATATTCTCTAGTAGAGTTATGTTTTGTTTTGTTTGTAGAAAAAGGATGACTTTTATATCTATGTAAGGTCCAAAGAAACTGCTATATATTGTATAGAAATACTTAAAGACATTTGAAGTATCATTACAGCAATTTCTTTTAAAAGTCCATCTTTTCCTTTCAATCAGATAATCAACTATTTTTTTTATCTTTATTTTTTAAAGTATTACAGATGTCCCCCTTTTTCTCCCATTGACCCCCTCCCCTCCTCTGTCTCTCCTATCAGACCTTCACTTCACTATTGTCTGTGCCCATGGGTTATGCATACATATGTATACATTTTTTGGTTAATCCCTTCCTGCCCCCCCTTTTTTACAGCCGCATAGTATTCCATGGTGTAAATGCATTACATCTTTTTTATCCACTCATCTACTGATGGGCACTTGGGCCATTTCCAGATCTTAGCTATTGTAAATTGTACTGCTATGATCATAGGGGCACATATATTCTTTCTGATTGGTGTTTTGGGATTCTTAGGATATATCCCTAGAAGTGTGATCACTAGGTCAAATGGCAGTTCCATTTTCAAATTTTTGAGAAAACTCCATGTTTTCCATAGTGGGTGCACCAGTCTGCATTCCCACCAGCAGTGTACTAGAGTTCCCTTTTCTCCACATTCCCACCAGCACTTGTCACTTGTCAATTTATTGATGGTAGCCATTCTGTTAGGTGTGAGGTGATATCTCATTGTTTTTATTTGATCTCTCTGATGATTAGTGACAGAATTTTTTCATGTGTCTCTTGGCCATCTGTGTGTCCTATTTGGAAAAGTCTTTTTAGGTTCTTTGCCAATTTTTTAACTAGATTGTCTTCCTTTTGTTAAATTGTATGAGTTATTTATGTATTTTGGAAATTAACCCCTTATCAGATGTAACATTGGCAAATATGTTCCCCCATACAGCGGAATTTCTTTTCATTTTCTTGATTGTTTCTTTTGCTGTGCAGAAGCTTTTGTTCATTTATTTTGATGTAGTCCCATTTATTTTTTTTTTCTTTTGTTTCCCATGTCCTAACAGATGTATTGGTAAACATATTGCTAGGAGAGATGTTTGAGATTTTGCTGCTTATGGTTTCTTCTAGGATTTTTATGGTTTCAAGACTTACATTTAAGTCTTTTATACACTTTGAGTTTATTGTTGTGTATAGTGTAAGTTGGTGGTCTAGTTTCATTTTTTTTTTTTTTTGCATATTGACCTATGCCATTATGCTAAATATTTGACAAAGGAGGCAAGAGCATACAATGGAGTAAAGACAGTCTCTTCAATAAATAGTGTTGGGAAAATTGGACAGATAATCAACTATTAATACCAATTTATAGATGGAATTGAGGTGCTCATTTTTTCACAGTCACAGATTTGAAAATTGCCTCTTCACTTTAGTGGGCAACTTTTATAATTATTTCCTCTTACAAAATGTTCACATCTTTATTAGGAATTACACTAACTCAAAAGGAGGCAAATTTTGCAGATTATGTTATTTTATCATGATTAAATTTATTTCAAAAACTTATATATAGAAATAAAATGCCTCCATAAAAAAGTCTAAAATATTTGCTGTTACAATAAGAATGATGTTAGAGGCTGAAAAATAGCAGTTTTCCTGGGTTTAGAAAACACTTATGGTCATTTGGAAGGTAGATGATGTACTAATTAACTTTATGGCACCAAAAGAAGAATGGAAACATGATGTTGGTAGTAAGCTCGATGCCATGGAGAAGTTTGATGGGAATTACAGAAAGAAGAGGAGCCCAGGAAAAAATAACCAGTTAATTGACCAAATGGAAAGGAAACAGAATGTCCAGACACTGCAGAATTTACAAGATGGGAAAATGCAACTATCCTAATCTCCTACCAGTAAAAGATAATATTAACAAATATATGAGATAAAGAGTCAAAGAAAAGAGTTGGATTAAATGAAGAAGTGTGTAACATCATTGTTCATATGACATAGGAAGTTTTTGTTTGACAAAATTGCTCTGGGTAAAGGCCCTAAAGGCATGGGGATTTACATTTTTTAAAAGCCTGTAGCCTCAATGTATCTGTAAGTATGGTGACAAAGAGATACACCTCAAAGATGAATTGTAGATGTTGCAATTGGCACATGGATCTGATAGGACTGAAACAGGAGTCAAATAAATGTCTGAGTTTTATAATCAAAAATTGTTACCAAACTTCATAAAAATGTGATTATTCAAGACTTAAATGGCATTTGAACACCCATCTTCTATGAGCTTGAAGCAAAATGGTCAATCTGAGACATCTTTCTCAAAATGTTCAATGAAATGTTCAGATGAATCCACAGACGTTAATGAAAGTGTGGAGAAGGTCTGGGTGAGCTGCAGGGATGGATGCCGGGTGGAGGGGATCAATTTGAGGGGGAAAGGGAACATCTGTAATACTTTCAACAATAAAGAGAAAAAAAGAAAAAGAAGCACTACCAAGAGGGAAGCAAAAGAGCCATGGGAGAAATAAGATTGGGAATCTACTCCCAGGACGTGCAACTGTGATCACATCAAAGACCATTCTTAATCCTTGGAGCAGAAAATTTTTCACTGTCAACAACTGACTCAAGAGGATTTCAAAATCACCGTGACCAGTAAATAGTGTGTGCCCCCATTATATTCTTTTTTGAAAAGGAGAACTAATTGTCGTCATTGCACCCCTCTTCCATCACTGTAAATTTCATGTGTGATGAGATTCTTTGGTTCTTCTGTAGAAAGAATGAAATTTATATTTAGCATGTAAAAGAAAGAAGTGAATGTCTGTGACTGATGGGTTGAATGTGGTAGATTCTGTTGTTATTCTACATTATTTATGGACAATCCCTGTGAAATATAGTCATCCTTTATTGCCTCATTTTTGGTTTGTTTTTTGTGTATGTTTTTTTTTAGTAAAACTTTCTTTGACCAATGAGATTAGAGTAAAATGAAGGTACACATCTGAGGTTACCTTTTAAGTCATTTCTTTGTTCTACAGACTTTTTTCCCCTCTGACATAAGACTAAAACTCAATAGAGTTTGCTTCTCCACTGGGGACTGTGGAATGAAATAAAAACATGCAGCAGAGCAGCAACCATCCAACGACCAACGTGGAAAATGATAGAGAAATGTTTAGTTTGTTTGTTACCACAGAATAACAAAGAAAGCTGATCACTGTGGAAACTATCTTAGAAAATGATTGGACATAAAAATATGTCTTCTGTTTAAAGTGTATAAAATATGTATCTATACAGTAATCACACTACCAGGTTAATCTTTCTAAAAGATTATTTTTCTTTGTAGTTTTAGAATTTCAAAAGGATAACATCTTTTCATATTTATGATGGCTTTTTTTTTTTTTTTACTGCAAAGTCCATTTAAGACATAAAAATAGTAATGAATGGTAAGCTCAGGCTGTTAATAAATACTAAAACTCTTCTCCCTTGAGTAACGTACCTGCAACTTTTTACCACTTGCCTGTTTTGATTTTGGCTTTTCCTTTCTTTTCTTTAAATAAAAATAGCATGCAGCAGTCAAGAAAATTTCTGCCAGGACAAAAATGCATTGCTGTTTGCTACCTGATAAATAGTGAATAAAATCAGAAAAAGTAAAACTCTAAGAATTGGAACATATTTTTAGTACAGACTGGGACACTAAACAAGCCTATCTCTTAATTTTCTTTTCATTGTGTTGAAAAATATGATTTATTCTTTTATATTTTCAATAATCCTTTCATTTCTGTCAGAACTGGGAGTTTAAAACTGGAATAATTAAATTCTTTTTAGTGATAATTAGCTTTTTGGGGGAAGATTTTTTTCTTTTGAAAATTGCCTTACAGGTCTACTCAAGAATAATCAGACTGATTGTTTCTTAACTGCTAACAATGTAAACTAAACCTCTATGATCGGTATTACTTTAAAACCTTGAGATAATTAAGCTTGCTGTACAGTTTTTGAGAATAAAGTGATGCACAGAAAAATTGCATAAGATTTTGTAGACACATAAACACACATTTTGGTCTAAGAAGATGCTCTCTTTTTTTATCTTTATTGTTAAGAGTATTACAGATGCCCCCCCCCCTTTTCTTCCCATTGCCCCCTTGCACTGGGTTCCCATTGTGCCCCAGGCTTTTATCACACTATATGAAAAAGTACCTATGTTAAATGGATCAGGAAAGAATTATTCTTCATAAGGATTAGCTGCAGATGAGTTGGGAGAATTTGAATTCATTAGGACATGTGTAGGACACAAGTAGAAAATGATAGGGGCAGAGGGGCTGAAGTTGTAAAAAATTCTTCTTGGAAAATAAAGCCTTTCTATTTGGAAATTAAATTTATTTTTGATTTGTTTGACAATGACATTCTCATAAAAGAACAAGTTTGTTTGCTTTTTAAAAATAAAGTATTATTTACATATTTTCTACCTTTGTTTGGATTAACTTTCTTCATAGTAAGTAAAAAACATGAAAGCAACTCACAATACAGTAATAAGAAAGTGACAAATGTATATTCAGTTGGTAGATTCCTATTGAGACCCTTTTTGAGTCAAACTCTAGTTTTTATTGGATCAGCTCTAGGCTGAAAAGACAACAAAGAAGTGTATACTTCAGAACTATTAGGGGGAAAATGCTGTAAATGGCTTTTATTTAAGGTATATTCAACACCTTAGATCACCTTAAAAGTATGTATAAGGAGAATTATGTGTTTGTTTGTAGTATGTTCTGAAAATTTCTTTTGAATTTGCAATTTTGAAGCCTACCAAAGGTATTGTACCCAAAGCACAGGTGAGAATATATTGAATTTGAGTTACTGTTTTTATATTTACGCAAGAGATGTTTCTCTAAAAAATAAATAAAAATAAAGGTAGTATAAAACCAAAATATAATATGGTCAGAAGCAAAAGCACTAGAGTAGCTATTTAGAAAATATGTAGACAAGAAGACCAAGTGTATACTGGTCCTTAATATTAATAAAGTGCCCCTTTAAACTGTCAAAACAAAACAATATTTTGTCACCTTTAATATTAATGATAAAAAAGTTTTTGTCTGGCCAATATTTACTGAGTTCCAATATGAAGATTGTGTATCAACTGCCAACCATTTTAAGGTATTTACTGACAATAAATAATAACTATCAAATAACAAATATAATACAAAACTTTAGATTAAAGAAAACAAAGTAAACCAAATTTATATTATTATGGTTCTGGAAGGAATGTTAGTTACAGTTTCATCAATATCATTTTTTTAAAAAGTTAGATAAAACTGAGAGGCACAGACATTGAATGGTGCTATTTCAAATATATCGTTAGTATAATATACAGGGACAAAACTGGGATTTTGCTATTTCCCAACTCTTATAGCATATGAGCTTATTTTGTAAAGCCTCGTTAAATAAGAAGAGATTTCATAAGGAAAGTATACGAATGTTACTGAGAACTTTCTGTAGCATATATCTTCTCTTTGTATGTCAAAAAACAACACAGATTATTTAAAGGTTTTAAAGCAATTTTTCACAAAGTATTTTACATATTTGGAAATGTTCACCACATTTCTTACTCATAAATATTATTGTCATAATGATTACAGAAAATTTCTGAAATTTCTAGAATGCTTGATAGTTATATAATTCTGTTTCACTCCTGTAAATGAATCTAAATTTAATTTTTATTGATTTAAGATTTTATTAATAAATAAAATCTAAAGCAATATGTTTCTTAAACCTTTAATTCTATTTTTATTTTTTTATGATAGAAAAATGACATTTTATTTAAATATTCAACAAAGAACTATATTTTATTTAAATACCTAACAAAGAACTTAGATCATGCTCAAGGTTGTTAAAATATATTTCATATAAATATTGCTATAATACAAGATTAACTTTTTATATAAAATAAGTGTCAACAAAAATGAATTTTTGTTTAATAAAAATAAATAAAATATTTTTTAGATTAAACTTTCAATTTTAGTGCAATACTGTTAATATTTTTGAACTATAACCATCTTATTAAAAAGATTCAGGATTTTACATTAACCATTCAATTATTTGATAGATGAGAATTTTTTGGTTTCTATTTTTGTGATTGACTTTCTAACATTGCATATTTCAGATGAGACAGGACTAAAAGTATTAGGATATGAATTTTTAGTATAATTGTCTTTCCCCCATCCCTCTATCAGCTAAGTAGCACTTTCTATTTGCCTAGTGGATTTCTCACCACATCTCAGTTTCTCAAGAATAAGGATTTTGACTTCCTAGAATTAAGAGACCAAGTTAAGTCTTCATCGAAAAGAAGAAAAAAATAACTGAGAGATAAAGAAAATTAGTTGTGGCTAAATCTAGGGATAAACATTGGAAGTTTGTTAAGGAATAGCTACAAATAAATTGGTACATCAAGGAAGGTAATTGTAAGTATTACTCTACTATATGAACTAGAAATCTTTTGTGTGTTCAGAAATATGAAAGAGCTGAATCTTTTCATTAACTCTTTGAAAATTGTGTTCCTTAGATTTAATACTACTCTGAGCCCACTTGCGTTTTAAGATTTATAAGTATTATCTAATATACTTTTCTGTGACTTTCAATGTGTTATAATACCATTAAGTTGGAAATAAGTTCATTCTGCAATTATTATGAATAATAAAATGTTTTCCTTTAGATATGTTTATGCAATTAGTCAATTAGGCATAAGGTACTCATTCAATGCTTACTGTGTGCTAAATAGAAAAAATAGATCCTTATAGAAGCTTTATATTTTAAAGCAAGTAAGTGCAGTAAGCATACTCTTGTTTTGGAGATTAATTCTTTAAATTGTTTTCAACCTCAATTCTTATAAGTTTATTTTATTAACCTAAGACTTTACCTTACATTTTCTGATTCTAGTAATTGAGAACTCTACCTTTGTTATAATTCTAACATCAATATATTTTTTCTGAATAGCTTATAAATGATATTTTATAACAAATTACTAAAAATTATAAAGCCATATGTTAAGACCTGTGAGTTCTCCTTAAAACTCACTTGTTGGAGATAAATTTGAGAGATTATATTGATGAAACAATAACACTATGAAAGAAAAAGCCTTTTTAGTGGAAAGCTTAGCTATGGTCCTAACACCACCAAAACAAGGTGAGTGACCTGGGTTTATAAAATTGGTAATGCTATGTGCCTGTGCACTGCACTCATAGTTTTCAGGGTAAAGTTCAATATTTCAGATAGAAGAGAGGAATTATTAACTGGCCTGAGATCCATTAGCATGAACACACTGAGAATGAAAGGTAGGTAGGTGATTAGGACTCAACTCTTTGTAAGCATCATGATAATGGACTAGTATACAAACTCGTGATATTTGTTAGAAGGAGATTCTTTTTTTTTTTTTTTTTAATATATCTTTATTTCAGATAGAGGAAAGGAGAGGGAGAGAGAGATAGAAACATCAATGATGAGAGAGTCATTGATCGGCTGCAGCCCATAACCCGGGCATATGCCCTAACCGGGAATCGAACCCCGATCTCCTGGATCCTAGGTCGATGCTCAACCACTGAGCCAAGCCCGGCTAGGCCAGAAGGAGATTCTTTAACTGGGATGCTTTTGACATGATAGTCCTGGTTTACAATTGCTTTTGGTAAACAAACTTAGAATCTATGGAATCCTGGAGAGTTTTATGTAACATGAAGCTACTTAAACATAAAATGGAGATATGTCATGACCTAAAATCCTTTTTGCGTGTGATGTAACCTGCTCACTTGTTTTAGAAAATTCTTCTGTTATTCTTGGCCAGGAAGCAAATCAGATGTGGGAAAGAAGACCTATGGAGCCAAAACCAGAATACCTGACCTCTCTGCTTTACCTATGCCACTTGATTCGCTTCATTATTTAATTTATTACTAAATTAATTTATTACTAAATTAAGTTGATATTGATTTATATAAGTCCGATTTATCAATTCTATTTTTATTTTAGCTCAGTAGAGAAAACCTTGAATTCTAAACAAAATATGAAGTACTAACATTGTATTTGGTTTCTAAAGTAACTTCAGTTTTAAACAACAGAAACTCATTTTTCCTTTCCAAAACATAAAATTGCCTATGACAACATTACTGCATATTTTAATTAAAAGGGTCATATTAAAATTTCAAAAATAAACTAGAAAAGGAATGTCACAAGACATCTTTTATTTTCAGCAAGTCTTTTTTTTTAGACTTATTTTGATTTTCTTATGAGGCTTATATTTTGTGCTCTAAAAAATTCAAAGCAGCAATACTGATGAAAACAATCAATCTTTATTTTCTAATGGAAGACAAGCAAAGGATTTTCCAATTCAAAAAAAGCCATGGAGTGACATTGGAAACAGGAGTAATAACTAGTTCTAGAGATACAGAAAATGAAAACAGTCATGAAGAGAATATCAGTGATGGACCTATAAATCAGAATCAAAATAAACATTTAGAATGCAGGGTGGGACAAAAGTAGGTTTACAGTTGTTCATATGAAAAATAATACAATAATTAATAAATAATAATACAAGAATAAACTCTGTGTTTTGCATACTTAAAACTATAAACCTACTTTTGCCCCAATCTGTATATGTGTAAAAAGTGTAAAATGTACATGTAGATGTTGGTGTATATTTACACTTAATATACTATTTGTAGTATCTGAAGATTCATCAATTCAACTTGATGACATAGCACTAGACTATGGGTTGACATGTATTAGGACCAGGGCCCAGAAATGAAATAATTGGCAAGATAAGTGCAAACGTTTAAAACTATTGGGGGGAGATTTTTGTGTAAACCTACGATGTTCTTGAAGACAGTAGTCTTCCTTAATAGTCTACGTATTGGAGACATAAGACAAAATTGAGTAGTCTTTCTCAAAAAGTGAGTGAGACTTAGAAATGAATAATCCAGGCAGATAATGTTTGGACAGCCATAAAGGTAGTGTTTTCACCTTCTGTTCATGGTTGAGATAGTCCCCAATTATCAGTTTTGGGTTTTGGGATAGGACTCCACATATTGGATAACTACACTTGCCTTCTAGACTACATTAAGGAGAAATGAGAAGTAAGCAAGTTATCAACATTGGAACTGACTGTGGAGAAGAAATTAAAAATTCCAGTGTATGAACTTTATGGTAACCTTGGTACATCTCAGGCTAAATAACATAGTCACAGCAGCACTGTAATTTGAACAAAAAGCATCCAGAGAAACACAGAACAAGTATGAGTTCAGTTCTACATGGCAACAAATCAATTATCTGATGATAAAAGATATATACCCTTCGAGATTTATCATCTAATTTTTAAATAATCCCCATTTCTTCAACATTTGTAATTTCATATTCTCATGTTAGTTT
Source organism: Miniopterus natalensis (assembly GCF_054644295.1). Classification (NCBI taxonomy): domain Eukaryota; kingdom Metazoa; phylum Chordata; class Mammalia; order Chiroptera; family Miniopteridae; genus Miniopterus; species Miniopterus natalensis. The sequence continues at coordinate 25,089,337 of NC_142086.1, read as the reverse complement.
CTTTATTTTTAGAAAGTGGTTTACTTCTCCCTAAAACTATAGCACATACAAAAGTGAGCACAGACCTTTATATGTGCTATCAAATGTGTTCTGTAGCAGAAGTGTACTTTTATTTTCACAACAGGGTTATACTATAACTACTACCCCACGCAATAACTATGGGCCTATAGCTTTAAAGAATCCCTTGTCAAGATAAGTGCAAATGTTTAAAACTATTGGGGGGAGATTTTGTCTATTTAATTTGTTTGATGAGAATGTTAATGGTTTTCCTATTAAAATGCTTTTCTTTATAATTCTCACCTGAGGATATGTTTAGAGAGAGAGAAACAGATGTGAGAGAGGAACATTGATTGATTGCCTCTTGAACTTACCCCAATGGAGGGGGCGGATCAAACCCACAACCTAGGCGTGTGAGCTAACCGGGAATTGAACCTGCAACCTTTTGTTGTACCAGACGACATGCCAACCAACTGAGTCACTGGGCCAGGGCTATTAAAGTACATTTTTAAACAGAGGCGTTATTCAACCTGTTTGCCTTTCACTGTCTTCTATTTTCAAATTCTGTCCAGTATTAGAGCAATTAAATGCCATGATAGACTAATAAATGACATTTATCAGGGCTCATCATACTTAATTATAATACTATAGAGCAATTATTTGGTTATTAGCATCTTGTTCAATGGAGCTTCAGATTATACTTATCAGATTTTCTAATACAAGTGTTGCCTTTCTATAGGAAGGAAATCACTGGTGGAAACCACTGGGCAAATGGATAAGTCAGTGAGAAGGTTTCTACACTACCCAGTAGCTGTAACACCAAATTTAACACTTAAATACTTAAAGAGCAACTTGCAATTTTCCTCTTTTGACTTGCCCCAGTGGTTCTTATTAGTGGCCTCTGCTGCACCTGGAAGCTACACATATAACTCAAATGGAAATTTATAACCTTTGATAAAATCTCAGTGCCTGTCTCCATGAATATATCTCTTCAAACCACTGTTGCAAAATACACAATTCTCTATGCTCTAATCTCTGAATTTCCTCTAAATTTCAAATCAAATATTTTCATCCAATATTTTTATAATGGAAATGTACTGTTAGTGAATGGTAAACTTTAAAACTGAGACCCAAATTGTAGGATAGATCTGAAGTAACATCCCATTCAAATGGATAAAAGGTATTAAAATAAAATAGAGACCAGGCTTGAAAATCACCCAAGTAGATAATTTAAGCCATGGAACTTATTTAGTGAATGTAAGCAAAACTTAGGTTATTTCTTGAAAATGCCTCTGATAATCATAAAAGAAACAAGTCATTTTCCAAAAATAGTACCATATCATCACTTTTAACCAAGCCCCTCCCTTCTGGAAACCTCCATTGTAATAACCAATCACTGTAAAGGTTAAACAACTTCCTTTTTTTCACTTTACAAGCCATTCTTCAATGTTTTGCCTCTGAGCTGAACTTCCTATCAGTTTTGAATTTGAAGACTCCCGATTCTCGAGCCGCCTTTATTTACACAGTCAACTCTTACGCAATACTATATAACTGATCTGGTTTTAATTTTTACTGTTTCTGAATTTTTGACAGAGTTATATAACTATGTAGGGTTTTAAATTGGTGCACTGCATTTAAATTAGAATTGCATTGCAGTACTGCTGTGCTCCTGCTACTATTCTTAGTATGACCAACAGCTTCTGTGCATGTTGTTGACAGTGATTGTGATGAAACAGAGCTCAACGTTATGAGTCCGAAATTTTAGCATCAGCTTACTGATGTGACCTTCTTTATGTCAGTTTTCTTAACTGGAGAATGGGCATGATACCTGCTTCTGTGAAGTTGAAATATTTATAAGGGATACATTTTGAAAATAAAAGTATATCACTAAATTATACTTTTATTTATATTTTATTTATACTTTTTTATTTTTATATTTAAGCATGACTTATATTTTCCCTCAGCCCTTTCTGTAAAATATCTGTCCATAATATCTTAAGAAAGAGGCTGCCTTATGATTTTCTGGTTTTTTTTTAAGCTAACACAAAGTTTTCTAACCTGCTCTTTGAAAAGCAAGAGATTAAAAAAGGCAATCTGTCTTACTGAAGCACACTGATAAATAGAATTTCACATCCAAGGGGTGTTCCATTATGCATGATTTTTTCAGTGAATAATAGAAAATAGTATATTTCTTATTATGTTTGTGACTTAAATATTATTTCTCAAGCTAGGAGTATGTTAGAGAAATAATTGTTCTATCATCAGGTCAAGTTCCATGAACTGCTATTTAACAAAGTAATATACAATTCTGAGTATTACAAGATATTATTGAATATAGTGAACATTATCTCTAGGTTATGTAGCTTTAAAATAGTCACTGCTTAATATTCCAATAAATATAAATAAAAATGAGACTATGGAATGCTTTAGGATAGACTAATAGATTTTTTATATCTTCTAAATTTGAATTTCTGTAATTACAGTAAAATTGTAATTTTAGCATATTTTAGATATTTATACAGTATTTAGAAATCATTTTGTCTGCCCCCTTTCGATTGTTCACATAGCACCACCGTATAACGGGTTTGTTAGGGCTTATTATTATGGTTGAGTAGATAAAGAATCTAAATCCCAGATAAACCAGGAAATAAAGTCATATAATGAACAAGTTGTAAATATGGGTCTTGATTTTAATTTGAAATTAAATTTGGTGAAATAAAATTAAGTTTAGCCTGACTGGTGTAGCTTACTGGTTGAGTGTCAGCCCATGAACCAGATCACCATTCACATGCTGAGGTTTTAGGCTTGATCCCCAGAAGGGGGTGTGCAGGAGGCAGCCAACTGATAATTTTCTCTTTCATAGATGTTTCTTTCTCTCTCCCTCTCCCTTCCTCGCTCTGAAATCAATTTAAAATATGTATATTTAAAATAAAATTAAGTCTACTAATAATCAAATGAGATTGAGGATGATAACGACAATGGCACTAGTCCTGAGAAATGGCTATGAGTTAATAACAATATTATATAGATGTATACATAACAGTACTGACCCATATACATGTGCACACATACGTATATAAACATACAATACTGAATATAGGGTGGGGCAAAAGTAGGTTTACAGTTGTGAGTAGACAAAACACAAAGTTTATTCTTTTTTTTCTTTTTTTAAAATATGTTTTTATTGACTTCAGAGAGAGGAAGGGAGAGAGAGAGAGAGAGAGAGAGAGAAACATCAATGATGGAAGAGAATCATTGATGGGCTGCCTCCTGAACACCCCCGACTGGGGCTAGGGCAGCAACCTGGGCATCGCCCTGACCAGGAATTGAACTGTGACTGTCACTGAGACTTGCCAGCCAAAGAGTTTACTCTTGTATTATTAATTATTGTATTATTTTACATATGAACAACTGTAAACCTACTTTTGCCCATGCTATGCATTTATACTTTATATGTACAGTAGACTATTTTAAATGTAAATATACACCAATACATGCATGTACATATAAACATATGTATGTATACATGCACCTAGCTATAGTGGTGCTTGTGTATTGGTGCTTATATACACTATTTATTACAGAATATATACTGTTATATAATACACCAATATATACATCTGTATACATGTACATATACACATATATATACTGTATACTTATATGTATGTGTATATATTGGTGTGTACATACACTTAATCCTAAAGTGATGGGAAGTAGTATTTGTCTACATTTGATGAGGAAATTGTTGCTCATAGGGTTTAAATAACTTGCTGAAGCACAAAATTTCAAACTAAGTTCTGATTAACTACAGAGGCACATGTAACTATTAATGCCAGTGATGTAAAGGATAAAAGAGGAAATTTACTAGTATCTATATTTATGCATATAAATCTTAAAAAGTGTTGAATGTGTATGTTTTATTTTTATATATGCCGCCTGCATTGCTCATGCTTTTCTTACAATATCAGAATCTTGATTAATTTCACTAGAAGTACAGAAATACAAATATTGTTTGCCACAACCATAGTCCCTGAAGGAAAACGTGTATTTGGAAAATTTTTTGTATAATTACTGTAAAATAAATACAAAGCTGGTTATAACAAGACAATATCACTACAGAGACATTTAAAGGTAGACATGCATCTTACATGGTCAGGTTAATAGAGAGCAGTTTAAGAAGAAAGACAACACTTTGATCTGAAGTCATTTCTATTATTCTCCAAAGTTTAAGTTTTAAAAATCTAGTCATAGTTATAAAATTTTAAATCAGAAAATAACACATTATAATACCTTTTTATTTTAATTAATGTGAAATTAAATTGCCAAGTTAAGCATTTCTCTCATTATGTTTCATTCTGTGAGGCAGATATTGATTATACATAAATTATATAATCTTTCAACTCTCAAACTGTGATTTAACTGGTCTGATTTTTATCAAATACATAGAAGAGCCCATGAAACTGTTGTCCATTATTTCAGAAATGCAAAGATCTCAGTTTTAGTTTGTAAGATAAACTCTCTTTACATATATTTTTCTGTCTTCAACATGTGCAAAACTCTGGTAGGATGAAAGAGGCAGAGTGAAGCCAACTATTTCTCAGTCGTGGGAGCTCCTGAACGTATATACATTGTTTCATATTTTCCAAAGCTCTGGTATTTATTTTTCTTCTATTATTTGATTATCATTTCCAACTATTTCCATTAATCCTAATCCACATAATTGTATTTATTTAAAGAAAAGTGACAGTCTTAAATAATTAATTCTCCATTCTCTTTAATACGTCATGGAAGCTCTAGTTACTAGCATAAAGTGGATAGTGTCATCAATAAATGGTGTTGGAAAAACTGGATATCCACATACAAAAGAATGAATATGGACCCTTAACTTACATCGTACACAAAAATCGACTCAAAAAGAACTGAAGAATTAAACTTAAGATTTGAAACCTTAAACTTTTAGTACAAAACATAGAGGAAAAGTTCCTATTCAGTGGCCTTGGCAATAATTCTTGGTATGACACCAAAGTTAAAAAGAAAAAAGAAAAAAAAAAGGCAACTAAAGCAAAAAGTAACAAGTGGGAAATCAAAGTGTTTAATTTTTTCCTTTTACAATGATTCAAAAAAAATGCCTAGCTCTATTTAAATAAAATTTTATATATTTCCTTGAATTTTGTGTTGAAAAGCTTCCCAAACACTATGTTGTAAACCAGGGGAAGATCCTTATCAGATAAAACACATTTATATAGAGAGAATATAAAAATCTTGCTTTTGTATTACAAAAAAATTGTTAAAAATGCTTAAGGTTTTATGTAATTTTTCAGTACATCATTTTCAGGGAAATCTATTGCAAAGATAATTTCATCAGTTTTTATTTTTCACTTTGTGTGCGTAAACAATTGACCAAATGTCAAATTTCAAATAAATGTGTGTCATGTATTTCTTAAGCCTTTAGAATTTAGATTCAAAATTAAAAACCCAATCCTGCACTAACATGGTAGGTTCACTCTGCAGATACCATGTGAGACGAGGCATCTGTCAACTGGTCAAAACCTGAAGGGGCTTCCCTACCTGTTGTACATGAGACCCATTCCCCAGGGCCTTACAATGTTTTCGGTTTGGCCATGCCAGTTACCTGCCCTAGATTCTTACCTCCTCAAGTTTACAAGCCAGGTCTTAGCTACCTGGGTCTGTGCTTACTTCCTCCTTACTTCTGCAACAATATCCGATGCAACAAAGTTCCAGCCTTGCTTGGCGAGCTACTTCCATACAAATATCATTGACTCATATGGAAAAAAATCATGTAAAAATACAGGAAGAGGCATATAGGTGTATACATTTATCAGGACAGAATATATTACCTCATCTTCATATCTCTTTTTCATTACAAACTAGTAGCCTCACAAAGATCAAACTCTAAGATGTACCATGAAATTCAAATATTATGAGCCATTTTTAGAAAAGAAGAATACTTTACTTTAACCATATTTGTTTTTTATAAACTAAGCGACAAGTATATTGGAGTGCTATGTAGTATAAAAATTTGTTTTGACCCCCCCCCCGCCCCGAACTCAGCCCCCAGAATCTTTGCAGTCGTTGTGTGCAGTCCAAATGAGTTCTATTTAATTAGCTGGCTAGGTGTCTGGTTATTATCTTTTACACTGTTCATTTACATCTCACTCAGTGGAAGTCTGGCAACTCTGTTGTGTTTGTGACTGAGCTTTGCACATCTGGTGCAACAGAAGACCAAGTTGCCCCAACACTAAACTGAATGATGAATGGCCAAGGTTTCCCTATAGCAAAGTGCAGTTTTGATATATAATTACCAGAATTATATGCAGCATTATGTCTATTTCCTGAATATAAATTGAAGGGCCATTCTGTCTGAGTTATGAAAGAAATTATAAACTAATTTGTAGAAAAAAACATCTGTTGTGAACAGGCAAGAGGCTCTATTAAGAAAGGAACAATTTATTTCCTTCTGTTTTGTAGCTATTTATAAGAGCAAGAGAAAATGAAAGTTCATAGTCCGTAGTCCTTTACAAAAATATTTATGTCTGCAGTTCTATATTTGTAAAAATGCAATGATATAATTTTTGTTACATTCAGGAGAAGAATAAAGTAAAATATTCAATTTCCCATAAGTGTTTTCCCTTTAACTTGGTATTAAACAAAGCACTATTTTTATTAGCATATTTTGCATATGATGAAGTACATTTTTATGTTCCCTAAAACATTCCAGTTCTCAAAGCACAAAGAAAATGTTACAGATATTTTGATAACTCATAGATGGGACAATAAATAAATTATCACTCTGAAAAGCTACATCTACTCCTAAATTGGTTCCTTTGGAATCGCACTCTTTTCTGAACCACTTGTGCAAGTTCTACCATTCTTTTCAGCCTTACTTTTATATAAGAGTTGATCCTGGGATTGGGTGAATTAGGCTAGGTGTAAAACATGAGGGGTTGGGATGTCACATCTTGGCCAAATTGATGAATGCATGCTTTATCTAAAAGCCTTCAGAGTGCCTGGCTGGTGTGGCTCAGCTGGTTGAGCATTGTCTCAAGCACCAAGAGGTAGCTGGGCAGGGCACATGCCCAGGTTGCCAGTTCAGTCCCCAATAAGGGAAGTGACAGGTGATTGATGTTTTTCTCTCATCCATGTTTCTATCTCTTTCACCCTCTCCCTTTGTCTCTCTCTAAAATCAATAAAGACATATTAAGAAAAAAAGCCTTCATAAATGTTTTACACATTGTTCAAGTCAAATAACAAATGTCTATGGCTTTTTTGACTATCTGTTGGCTGTTATTATTTTTGTTTTAATCCCCAAAGATGATTTATAAAATAGAGTTCGTGAATGACTGCATGAATAGTCTGTATCTAAATTTATATTGAAAGTTGTTAAAACCCTTATAACAAAACCAGTCGAGATTGGGGAAATTATAAACAGAATATTCACAATATTCATAGGATAAGAAATAGAAAATGCAAAAAATATGGGAAAAGATGTACAAATATGGTAAAAATTTAAAAATATAAATATATTATAAAGTTGCTAAGATTAATATAACTTTAATAAGTATATCTCAGAAATTCTGGTAGAATGTGAATTGATGTCTTTATGAAATGAAGCCTGGTGGTATCTTTTACATGTTAAAACACTTTGACTAAGAAATTTTCCTTCTAGGAATTTATCATAAAGATATAAAGCATAAGTAATAAGGTTGAAGTTTTTACTAAAGGTATTTACTAAACAGAATTTCATATCAGTGAGAAAAATAAAATCAGATGACTTAGTTCCCTAGCTATTGATCTGGAAAATAGTTATATTTTAGTTTAAAGAATAAAATTGTAAAGTAAGATGTATAGCTGATTTCATTTTTATGGAAGTAAGTACAGTGTGAAAAAGTATGAAAGGAACACATCAATTATTAACATTTATCCTGGTGAAGTCTTAGTGCTGTTAAGTAAATAGGCATACATTATTTTTATTAGGCATAATCATGTTTTGAGAAGATAAAAATACAAATAGATTACTAAAAAAACACATGCAGCAAATGTGTTTTAAACCCTTTAAGTGATCCTTCTGCTGCCTAAAACATTCCTAATTTTGACAGAGTTCAAGTGATAAGATTTATAATTTTAAAATTGTTTCCAATGTTTCAATGATGTATGAATATTGGAAAGTCATTTTAAAATAGAAAATATTACAAAATATAATCTGAGATTTTAATTTACAAATTATAACTCAAGGTACATAATTAAGTTGAGGTACAAGGATACACTGAAATGTACTTGTAAAGAGTCACATATGGAAAGTTATGTCCATGTATTAAGTTTAATGTGGTATATACATTAATGATAACAGGCTAAATGTATGTGCCCAAGGACTAGGATTAAGAATGTATTGTTAGTCAATATTTGCTATGAATGGATTATAGGTCACATAATGTATAGCACAACTTTTTTTAAAAATATGCTTTTGTTCCACAAGATTATATACTTTAGTAAATCATATTATTTTACTAATTCCTTCAAGCTCAATTACAGGGCCAAAACAAGCAAACAAACAAAACAATTTCAACTAATATACATTGATTCTGACTATATGCAAAGTTCTGTGCTAAGCAGTGGTTGATTCTGAAATCAGAAAGACATGGCCTCCAACATTGAAAAATTACTAGATCACTAAGTGGAGTACAATACATATCTTCCAATGTAGTCATGACTACATTTGCCATCAGCAAAGCAAAGCCTGAAAATAAATGAGAAAAATTAATTTTATTCAGCAAGTACTGATAAAGCACCAAAGCTGTGGCTGGTCACAGACCCTCAAAAGACCTCAGATCTCTTTAATTAATTAATTAATTATTTTGAAAAATATACCTTTATTGATTTCAGAGAGAGGACAGGAGAGGGAGGGAGAGATAGAAACTCTCTCAGTGATGAAAGAATCATTGATCAGCTGCCTCCTGCACGCCCCCTACTGGGGATTGACCCCACAACCTGTGCATATGTCCTGACCAGGAATCAAACCTCAGTCTCCTGGATCATAGTCAATGCTCAACCACTGAGCCACACCAGCCAGGCCAGATCTCTTTAATTTAGCTGTCAGACACTCAGTGTGAAAGAACTGAGTGTCTCCTATTGGCTTCTTGACTATTCTCTGGCTTATATGTAGAATGATACTAACAAACTATTGATTAAACTAAGTTATTAGAAATAGACATACTGTCTGTGTGCACTGAAAGAAAGAATGGTGTTTATTTAACTTATTTTTTTCATGGCAGTGCTATCTTTTCTGTAGATGAGAAGTGACCCAAAGATAAAATTAAGGATAAAACAGATTTGGTTTATATGAGCTACTTTTAAGTAACCTTTCAGCTTTACAATAGGGTTACTATCATCATGAAAAACTCTTCTCAAAACCTCTTTGATTTTGAGATTCTTCACCCTCTTCAATTTGCATTCACAGTGTCACTTCTAGACTTTCCCAGTGATACCAACTTAAATTGCAGGTATTTACTCCAACCCTGCATTTTAGGGCACATTCCTTCATTTTCATTTGCATATGCCTAAAAAACTCCCTATTTTCAGACGTATACAAAACCCACAAAAATGATCATTAGATGTTAATGATCATTCCTGAGTACCATATTCTTACAGTTGAGATTCTAACTAGTTCATTTTGTGAACCTGTTTCTCAGTGTCTTTTTCTTAACTTGTTTTGCTCTCCAGTGAAGCACAGTTTGGTAGCTAAGATCCAGGCATCTACAGAGAAACTTTTACAATGTCAAATGGCTTGTTGCCTTTCTTTCCAAATATCATCAGTCTAGGTTCCCCGATTTTGCAACAGTAGTGTATGGTTGAGAGAACTCAATTTGAGAGTGAGTTAAATCTAACTTTAATTCTCAGTTCTACAGTCTCTAGCTTGAGACGTGCTCTGTGACAATAGTTATGTGGGAAAAAAGCACACCAGTTATGCTAACAGAGAGAAATTAATATTTTTAAAAAGTGTTTATTAGATATAATTTTGTTAACTAGGTAACTTCAAGGGTAATAAGAGAACATTAAGGTATCGTAGAGGTGGCAATTGCAGGGATTAGGTACCCTCTTAGATCTAAAGAAAAATAGAAAATGTAGGGACATATTAAACTTAGGGAGTTACAGAGGGGCCCCACAGAGTTCTTTTTGTTTCTTTGATGAGGTGTCTCTAAACTCAGCGAGGTGACCCATTGGTTTGGGGCATAGGCCTTAAAAGAGGTAACATCAGCTGATCTGCCTTGATGTCCAATGTAGGTGTCTGTAGGTGTTGGGAAACCTGCAAATTGGATTCACCTCCTGCCACAAAAAGGAGTTGCTATGAAGAAGGTTAAGAAAACACTGCTGGAGTGACCTTCAAAAGAACCACGAGGAGTCAGGAAGCCCACAGTAAACCCATAAACAGCAAGAAAAAGAAGAGATAAAACCCTTTCCTTCTCTAACTGCCGTCTCCTTTAAGAATGCCCTACTTTAAGAGACTAGCAGGGAGCCATCTGGCAAAGCAAAAATTCAGTGGCAGCTTCACAGAGAAGAGTACAGAAGAGTGGGGATTTGAAGTTGAAAGATTAGTAACTAAAACGCTGTCACAATATATAATCATATATGATATATGATATGATATATGACATATGGTATATGGTATATGATATATAATATACAATATACAATATATGATGACAGACAATATGTTAACTACTAATAATGATGGTGATGATGATTATGTTCATAAACTACACATCTTTACTCTGCCTGGAGATTACTATAAACTTTGAACGTATTTAACCCTGACATTAGACTGTACCTGCCTTCACCACCTACACTAATCATCTTCTTAATCTTGCTTTAGCAACTACTTGTATTATACCATATCCTAAGATTTGAATGGAAAACCAGGGATAAGTATCTGAAAAATATATAAAAGATATAAATAAGATACATTAAACTCAGAATTTGTGTCTTGCAGTGCTTCAGTTGCAATCCATGATTATTGCACAGTAATCCTATTGGCGTGGCTACAAGTTGTAGGAGAGTAGGAGCATTTCACATCTTCTGATTAAACCTCAGACTACTAGTGAGTATATGTCCCCAGGCTGTGATATTCACAGTGCATCTCTATTGGTGTAGTTGGTGTTTCCTCCTGTTCCCTGCTTCCTTCTCTGGCTGAAGCAATCCCAATCCTTGCAGTTTTTATCTCTGTTGACTATTGTTGTTGTTTTTCCTCCTTATTTTAGGTGACATAGAAAGTTGGAGGTAGCTAGAAAAGAGAGGAATTTCCTTCCCCAGCTACCCATAAGTTTTACAGTTGTGCTCTGGCAAAGTCCTTTTACCTGGAGTGTAGGCTTTCTGTATAGAGATATTCAATGTGTATTTTACAATGGTTACTGTTGGCGGCAAAATAGCACCAGGTGTTATACTGGTGGCGTAAGAGCAGACCTTGGTTCAGCAACCTCAGTACTTGAGTTCTGGCTAAGAAATAATTCAGAGTTAAACTACAAGAGAAAATTTATTTAGAAAGTCACAGAGGTAGAAGAAGTGAGCCGTAGAAGAAATGGGCTCAGGAAATAAGTTACAGAGGCAAAGAGGGGCCCTTAGAGCTTGGGAAAAAGAGATAGGCAAGGAAAATATGCCTGGGAGAAGGGGATGGGGAAAGGAGCGGTGTGCTCCATAGAGAGAAACACATTGGGTCCTCTGTCCTGAGGGCTTCTCTCTGGAGGCCTCAGAGTAGAATCTCAACAGAATATTTATCAGCTCTTCAGGTGTGTCCTCAGCGTCATGATCTCCACTGATGGATTGGTACCAGGGCACGAGGTTATTAGTCGATACAGCTTGTACTGATGTCATTCATGGTGTTGCTCTATGTGGCTCTTGAGGTTCCCAAAAATGTCTTGTGGTTCTTTATTTGCCATCTCCCAGGAAAGAAACCTTCATTCCTTACCTGGAAAGACTGCCATGAGTCATGTAAACAAGCAAGGTACCAGACTGTTTTTCTAAGGGCCTTTGACTGGCTTCCAAAGTCAATCTTAATTCCTTAAAACTTTCTGGTGACACCCAAAGTATAGATATGTTTCTCTCAGATGTGATATTCCAGTCAAAGAATTGGTTAATAAACCCAGTTTCTAATTACGTCTGATTATAAGAACAGATTCCGATTGGATTCATGCAAACAAACATATTGCCATGAAAACAACAATACTCACCCAGTAAGAGTTTCCAAATTCTGGCAGAATCAGGTAGAAAGACAAATATATAATTTACCAAAATGTTTTAAACTCTGTATTAACTTACATTTGACATTTAAGTTCATTTACTTAATTAAATTCATTATCCAGCTTAACTATATACTTTCCTCTCAGTTTCTCTTCACAAACCTTCCACAGCTTTCCTAGCCCCTCTTTGTTTGCCTCTTTTTAACCCATTCAGAAATAACCACCCTTAGAACAAGGCACTTTCTTCCTATTTCTTCCAAAAATGTATCTCCATACGTTATACCTTCTATTACTAATACAGTTCCTTTCTCTTAGGGTGGCCTTTGAGGGCTATGAAGGCTTGGATATATGCAACCACGATCTATTTCCCTGGGACCGTCAATACTAACTGCAGGATAGTATTGAAATTAATGGTGCCATTAGCTGACTGAACTTCTCCATTGCCCACTTTATATTGGGGCAGAGCCATATTGCAAAAGAAGATTAGGCAAATTTTTCTTGAGGGACTCAGGGTCAAATTTCTCCCAGTTGGCAAGTATGTATCCCAAAGGGCTCTCATTTATCCAGAAAAATGGTATGTTCAGGCTCTCAGAAAGCAATTCCAATTCAGGATATGGCTAAACAATTATTATATTACACAGTTTAAACAGCCTTAAGCATCATTTAATTTACTTGTACTTATGAGATATAGGACATATTTTTTTTAGTTTGCCTTTTCACTCTTTCCAAATTTGAAGATCTCTAGACTGTTTGGTACAGAGGTCATAGTCAAACTTGGGGTCCAGCTACTTTTACACTGTGTGTAGACCTAGTGCATTACAAATTTACAACACAGGGAACCTCAGAGAATTGGGTAAATAAGACTATAATGCCATTATCGCCAGAAGAATTGTTACCAGTGGGTTATCCTCTGTGTTGGTGGAAGTGGGCTTCTTGGGGTGCCACAGGAATAAGAATTTCCAGAGGCCTCCATGGGAGAATGAGCTATTGTAGAAAACTTTATTTCAGTGGAATTAAAACCCTGAGTTTCCAAGATTCCATCTCCCTCCATCCAACCATGGAAAAAGTCCAATTTTGTCTTCAGCAGAGCTAGAATCAAAGCCAGTGACCAGAGTGTCTACTCCGTATTTGACCAGTCCAGTACAGCATCTAGCTAGGTTAGCTTGTGTTCCCAGCTGTAATCCACTGTGTGTGGGGACAGCATGGCCATAGACCATGTGGCTTCTAGGGCCACATGGCTATAGAGGCACACGATGAGTGCAGGTAATGGAGCAAGCAAGAAACAGTAACGCAAGCAGCAAGAGAGAGTGAATTCCTTTGTTTGGGGATTATATATTCCCAAATTTTTATGGGCTTGCATTGGGGTTCACCCTCCTAGCCAACAATTTTTGTTCCCAGGTTAGATGGACAAGCAAGCACCTTCCCTATGTCACCCTGACTTCACTGCACATGGGCCCATCTTCCCCTTTGTTGGACCCCTTCTCCCAAGGATTTGCAGGGAATAGACAGATGACCATGCTTATAATGTCTGGCATTCCCTTTGCTTTCTTCCTATTATTAGTAAATAGTAATAACGAGCTAGTTATGACAGCAGCAGAATGAATTTGAAAAGTTTTCATTTTAGAAAGATGTAGAATTCCCCTGGATTTTTGAAAGTCTTAGGTGATCATAGGCAAGAATAATTCCTTTGATAAACATGTGAGACAAGATGTTGAAATTCATAAAAATTATGCAAGGTCTCTTCCAGAAATTGATTAGTTTAATCTCAAAATCTATGGTGTGCTTACTCTGTACATAATTTAGCAGGCAGACGTTTTAAAGTATAATTTGCTACTTTTGCACTTCCACTTGATTTCACAAATATATAAGTTAAGGGGAACATTCATGCAATGTCTACATACTTCCTAACATGCAGGTGATGTCAGGTGTCACACAATGTGTGCTCATATCTTATGGCTCCTTTAGAATGGCAAACTCAGATACAGAAATAATTTTGATATTTAGATTATGGCATTTGATAGGAAAGTGATGTACCTATTATAAGATAAACCTTTAAATGTAATCATGTCACCAAAATTTAATAATTATAATTTTTCTTTTATTTCTGGTTTGAATACTGGGTCCTAAAGTTAAAATTCCTCTTCTCTTCCTAGAAATCAAACACAAAAAGAACAAAACCAAACTCAATTTTACTACAACAAAATAGTTGTAGTTTCCTACAACAAAATATCAAGATAAAGCAAAGTGTAGAAAGCATGCAGGAGAAGTCTAAAATAAGAAGTCATGGAAAGAGGAGTTAGTGGTAACAATGTTTTTTGGTTTGTTTGTTTTGTTTTATTTCAGATAAAAAGTCATTATGGCGAGTGTTGATTTCTTAGATGAAACACTAAACCATTTATTGCAAAAAAAATAAAGCAAGAGTACATCTGTTCTTATATGGAGTTTCTTGGACCTAGCTTAGCTTCTGGAGGCAGAGATCTAGTAAAACAGAAATCACATATATATCCATATATGTAAGCACCCTGTCTCTTTACAGCAAACGGGAAGAGAATATTTACATTGCAAACAATCCCTAGTTGCTCATTACCATGAAATGAAAATAAGTAAAAATTAATTGTACTGTTAAATAAAGTCTATATTATGAAAAAAAAAACCCAACCCAAAACCAAACCACCTTTAGGTAGCTTTAAGTAATGTGCCAACCCATCCCTCAATAATATTAATATTATCTTATTAATACTAGGTCTATACAAAGATATTATAATTGAAAAAATTAATTAATTAATGGAAGCTGAAGTTTCCCCAGGCAGAAAAAAAAAATGCAATTTTATAGGGTAGATTAAAAGTGAGCCTAGCCCTGGCCTGTGTGGCTCAGTGGTAGAACACCTAAGGGTCTCAGGTTTGATTCCCAGTCAAGGGCATGTACCTGGGTTTTGGGTCCATTCCCTACCTCAGTTGGGGCCGCGTGCCAGAGGCAATCAATCGATGTGTCTCTCTCACATCAATGTTTCTCTCCCTCTCTCCTCCCTCCATCCCTGTCTTCCACTCTCTCTAAAAATCAGTTGAAAAAATGTCCTCAGGTGAGGACATACACACACACACACACACACACACACACAAGTGAGTCTACATTATGCCATGTATTAAATATATAATTAACTGCTTTTGTAATGTAAATTTTTGAGGACTATCTCTGAGACCTCGGGGACAAGATTGTGAGAAAACAGATGAGAATGATGTTCTTAACAAATCTTACTAACACATTTAACAATTATTACAGGAAGTCCTAATTGTGGTTTAAATACATTAATTGATTAGTGTCTCATAAGAGCCTTATAATTATTACTATCATCCACCTTTTCAGCATGAGGCAATGGAGGGAAATAGAGGTTGAAAAGTTCCTACCTCACACCATGTCTTAGGGTTCTTTTGAGAAACAGAACAATAAAATTCAAGTTATTTTTTTTAGATATAAAAGGAGATTTTTTTCATGAGGAAATGACTCAGATTATGGAAGCTGAAAAGTCCCATAATCTGCCATCCATAACTGGAGACCAAGGGATGCCAATGGTGCAATTCAGTTCTAGTTCAAAAGGCCTGAAAACCAAGGTGGCTAATTGTGTAAATCCTAAAGAGGGCAAGAGATGAGCTGAGATGTCCCAGGTCCATTCATTTGCCTTCTTTTCTATGGAGGCCCTCAAAGGAAAAGGTTGAGATAGGCTGAACCTCTCCTAAATAAGACTGGAATTTCCTCTGTTACTCCTCAAACCCTGCACCCAATCAACTGCAGACAGAATGGGCATCAGCTGCCACCAGGACCTGCTTGTTACTCACAAGACTAACATAGGGGTGGCTGAGCCTCAAAAGGACCAATGCATGGCCTTACCCTCATTATAATAGTAAAAAAACACATCCCTGGGTGGAGACTGAAGATGCTAATAAAACACGCATTGCATGTTAGAGCATATAGCTCCATCAAGCCTGCACAAGCCAAAGCAAGCCCACCAAAAGAAGGATCCAAAAGAGGAACCGGGAGAACAAAGAACCCCAGCTCTGTGTAAGCAACACCCCACCAGCAGATCTCTGAGCCACGCTGTTCTGGTGTGTGCTCTCTTGATGTATTAAGCCTTTCCCTTGCTCCCAATAAACCTCCTCTGTGAATCTGTTTTGCCTGCTCCCCTGAGAGGGGCAAGAACCCCCTCTGTGGGTGATAGGGTGATGTTCGCCCACATAGGGGAGAGCAATCTACTGAGTCCATCCATTCAAATGCTCTTCTTATCCAGAAACACCCTCGCAAGCACACTCATCAATAACGCTTAATCTGGGCTCCCCATGACCACTCAAATTCACACATAAAAATAACCATCACACACCATAAACTAATATCAGTTACAAGTAGATCACAGATCAAAATATAGAAGTATAGTTGTTTGTTACAAATGTGCAGCAATTAATAAAAAGTCCTAGAAATCTAATGCACATTATAGTGAGTAAAATCATTGAACTTTCGGAGAGACTACATCTTAATTATTGCAACCTCTAGAAAGAAATGACAATTATGTGACTTGATAACACGGTACTTATCAATACAGTGGCAATCATATTACAATATATAAACATATATTAAATAATTTTCAATCTGTTCTGAAGCATAGATTTCTCACATTACTACAATTCTTAGCATGTTTGTCATTTTAAAATTATATTCATAAACTAAAAGTTGGGCAGTTGTGAGATTTACTCTGATTTGATTTCTCCATGATCTTCACTTAGTTTTTCAACTATATTAATAAAATATATACTAAATAGCTATGTTTTTCAGATATCATTTTGATTTTTTTTTTGTAAAGATGAAAATGGGAAAACTAGTGATGCCATTATAATAACCTGGTTACTATTAACAGGAAAGGAGTAAAGGGCAGACTAGATAATACAGGCATGCCATTTACACAGCTTTGCCAGGAAGCTGCAGTTAACATTCTTCAAGTCTGTTCCCTGCAGATTGCTGGGGGAAAGGACTGCACAAGGCAGTTCAGATGTGTATGCACAGTAAGGTCTGGGTGATGTGGGGAGATGCTTATCTCTCAGCCACACCTGGGAACAAGTCAGTGTCCAGAATACAAGTGGCCACTGCAAACATGGGAAGATTTGATATTTAAACTCCTAAACAAAGGAGCCCCCCTTCTTGCTGCTTGGCCTGACCCCTGGCTTGTGGGGCTTGCATGCTCTGCATTCGCCCACTTGGCTCACAGCCATGTGGGACCCACACAATGGACTGATGGACTGAATCTAGCCTGATGCTATATCAGACCCAGCTCCACCTTGGAACGAAAACTCTGGACACTGTCCCTACTTTTGGCTCTGCTGCAGCCCCAGCTACATATTTTCCAGGACTGTTTAAGGGCCATGGAAGTTTATAAGCTGAGAAATATAATTCCACAGCAGTAAACAACCATTTACTGTCTTGTTCGAATTTTAGAAAATTCATTTTTCTAAGATATTGCAAGAGCCACCCCACTCCTACTAGTGTCGGGGAAATTGGACCCACTGATTTCTCCAGCAATGCAAGCTTTAGTGCTCTTTTCAAGTTATGGTTTTGTTAATTAAAACTCTCCTGGTTGTAAAAACTACAATAAAATTCAGAGGCTCTGATGAATTGCTTTTTAATGAGAATATCTTCGTCTATGAAGTTGTTTTGTGACTATTATGCAAACTCAAATGAGACATTGAAAATGTTGTTAAATATAATCAAATTCGAAGAATTATTAGTTGAGATACTAGTGTTATGTTATATTTTAAAAAGTCTGAGTTGTCGTACTCAACTCACAATATATTGTAGTACTGCCAAATATTTTGTTACTTTGAAATCTTTTTATCAGGTGACCAATTATTGATGATCCCTTATGGTTGTGATTATTTTTGTGCTAGGAAAGAATAGACAGTGGACAATTTCATGGTGAAACATAAACCATGAAATAGAACCTTGTTTCATTTGAAAGACTTGTAGGCTCAGAGTACACACATTTTTTTTTAATGTGATTTATTTTTCTAAGTGTTTACATAATGGTGTGAACATGGAAGAGTTCTATAAGATAGCTAAGATGGATCTATAATCAAATTTTACTTAAATTCTTTATAAGATTACTAATTACTGCTATTCCTTTATTTGTTCACTTGTTTTCTTAATGTTAGCATCTTTTGGATACAGTTGTGATAAAAAAAATTTCTGCCTTCTTGAAATAATATTATATTTCAATCTTTAAAAATAGCATTATTTCCCAATATGATTTCCAAGGACTGAGTGTGCTAAAAGTATAAAATGTTTTAACAACATGAAACACAAATCTTTTACCTGAGGTCACCTTAAATTGACTTCTCTTGTAATGAATACTTTCTTTTTTTCTTTTTGTTTATATCTGACTGAGCTGAGAAAGCAACATGGATTGGTAGCCCCTGGAAAGTATTAAATAATATCACTATTCCTCTCAGCCCATGATTCAGCACAAATTCCAAAGCTATTCCTTCAGGAAATTTTTTTTCTGGGCATTCCCTAGCAACAAAGCCCATAGCAACACCAGAGGAGGCCCCGGTAGTGTGAGCCCTCAGAGGGAACTTTGATTTATATACAGAATCCACGCTGAGAGCAAGGCTCCTAACAGTGGCCGTGACCTTTGAATCTTCTTAGATTTTTCTTTGGAGTCATTACAGCTGCTTTTCCACCCAGTAGAAACCTATGCCAGAGATGATTTTTTTCCCCCTGAGATACAGAAAACAGAAAATAGATGATTAAAATGAAGGAATAAGATTTTGTTGGTTTTTATAAGCAAAGAAAGGGCCTTAGATGAGACTATATGCTGCCCTAGAAACTTTTGTGTTGATTTTTTTCTTTAAGAATATATGCTACACAATAGATTCGCATACATAGTTAATACCAATTATAGGAAACAACAAGACAAGAGATTGAGATCGGTTTACAATTAATTAAATTTTATTTTCAAAGATTCATATTTGTGTGGTATATGAGGAAAAAATACAAGCATTACTTGAAAGGTAGGTTGTCCAGTTAATTACAAGACTGACTTTAAAATATGTAGCATTTCAACATGCATTATATTTCCACACTTTCCTTTTGCTTTAGATTAAGGACTCACCACAATGTTTTCTGATTACAAATTTGCAAAGCTGTGGGTGTGCAGTGCTTGTGTGGGAAGATACCTTGCTTCTACCCTTTAGACCATGCATCTTGTATAACCACCTGAATATAATTCAGATCGACTTTCTTTTTTTAGTTGAGAGCAATACTCTCAGTTTATACTGTAAACTATGACACAAATATATCTATTTGTAGCAGAAGCTTGTTGGTGATCAATTCAACAGTCTCAACTATTTTCCTCACTTTTTCTATATCGTCGAGGTTGAAAATCTGAGCAATTGCTTCCCCAGCCTCCTTTATCTTGCAATACGCTCTGGCTACTAACACGTAAGCAGAAGCAGGCTGGAGGTTTCTAGGAAAGAGTGTTTGTCTTGATAAAATGAATGGTGACTTTTGTTACAACCACCAGCAAACTGCTTTTCCTCTCCCTCTTTCATCATTCTTCCCACCTGAAGAGCAGCAGCGATCTCAAGTCCAGGAATCAAAGGTACAGGGAAATGGCAGTGTGGAGCGGCTGAAACTACACCAGCAGTTTCTTCTTTCAGGCTTCTGATTAAGGGAGAAAAAATACGTAATTTGTTTTACGGCTCTCAGAGCCCGAGTGTCTGTTACTGCAGGCTAGGTCTACCTTACTAATTCGACATAATGATTTGGTTTGTAATGCGTGATTACTGTTTTCTGTGCATTGGTTTATTCTTCTTGCATAGATGGTTATTTTAAACAGAGACTTTTGGTTTTCTTTTGTTTGCCCAAGGCGCTGCATGGTGGATAAGACACTTGGCAAGTGTAATAAATAATTTGATATTATTTACTCTACAGCATGGCTTCTCAGCCTCGGCACTATTGGCATTTTGGGCTCACTAGCTCTTTGTTAGGGTGAGGAAAGGGACTGTGCTGTGCATTGTAAAACTTTTAGGAGCATTCTTGGTCTCTACCTACTATATACCAGTAGCACCCCTCTATCAGATGGGACAATCAAAAAGTCTCCAGACCTGTCAAATGTCCTCTGTGGGAAAATAAATAAAAATAAATAAATAAAATAGAACAACTAACTAACTAACTAACTAAATCACTCCAGTTAAGAACCAAAATATCTAAACCATTTGGATAAGAAATTAATAATGAGGGGAAGCTGGGTGGTAGCTTTGGGTGAGGAGGGCACCTGTGGTTGTTTTTAATGGGAAATACGTCTCAGAGATGCCCATAAGGCTTCCTAGGGCCCCATCCCAGTGTTAGACTGGTTCCCATGGAGATACGGCACTGCGGGTCCCTGTGAGGCTGGAGAGCTCCTCAGGGGTCTCCAGTCACCATCCATCCACCCCCCAACTCAGCCTGGTTGGCAGCAACACCACTGATATGCAGTATTTCCACCCAATTCTGGGTGTATCAATGCTCTTTTCAGAATCTTTGATTATTAAAGATAAAGTTTTTTAATTGAGGAAATTCACCTTCATGCTTTTATCCCTTAGTGTGCTGTATATGGTAAATATTTTCTGTGTTGCAGTTAGTTTTGCACTGTATATATTTTATTTTGATTTATGAAATTGCTTTCTATAAATGATGCAAAATACCTTTAAATGAAATTTGCAAGGAAATGCTGTGGATAAGGCTGTGTTTATGTGGCATGAAAAGCACAGGTAAAGTTTGTTAAAACCCCAACTGTCCATCAGTAGGTGAGTGGATAAAAAAGCTGTGTTACATTTATACAACAGAATACTACTCTGCCATAAAAAGGAAGAAAAATGTACCTTTTGCAAAAGAATAGATGTAAATTGGCTCTTAGTTACCTATTCATTTCTTCTATCATTCAACAATTATCCATAACCTGTTCGGAACCTATACCTAATTCTGATGCTGAGGTTGCAAAGAATAATAATAAATGATGTTGACTCACTGACAAGTAAAAGTGGATGATAGATAAAAATATTATTACAATGTTATATGTTATTATATGATTATAATAGGCATATTTATAAATAATTATAAGACCATGAAAATGACTAGCTCATTCACTCGTCTATTTTTTATTGTTTATTTGTTCAAATACATATGTTGTTAATTATGAAAGACTCATTGAGAGCTTAGAATAAAATGTGTACAATTATTTACAGAAAAATTCAAAAAAGCCATTATAAAAATTAGACTTTGTGAAAAAAATCACTTTTAATAAGTCACTTAAACGATAAGATTAGCCATAAAATATTCAATTGAAACATATTGACTTTATTTTAATATTGTTATTACATAAATTTGTGATTTTAAAGATACTAAAATCAATGTAACCTCAAAGACGTGATTAGCTTTTTTCTCTATTTTAATCCATTATCAGCAAGGAGCAAATTTTAAGAATAAATTAACCAATTTAAATATTAAAATTAAATGTTTAATAATTCATATTCAATTAATTAAATTTCTAATAGAATTTGTCTAACGGCAGAAACAAGCAAATATAAAATGATCAGAATGGGAGTATTATTACAATAAAACTGCTATTAATCACCATTAACTCTTTAAATTGAATATGTATCTAGCAAATAAAGCAGGTTGGATCTACTGCTATGGACTTTAAGATCTTTTTTGTTGAAGTTTCATTGGAACCACAGCTTTTCTTTTTCTCTCTTCTTTTTAAATCATTATACCTTCTGTTGATTTCAAAAAATAAGAGGTGTTCCCCAATCTTTGATATTATTGCTGGTATTCTTGGTACTCAATCCATATCCCTTTGGACTTTACTAGTCCAGTGCATGCCACATTTGGAGGGCAAATATGTCAATTTTCTCCCTTTTCAGGGTAGCATAATATTGAAGCATCTCATCCATGTCTCACAAATGTCCACATTAGGGTCAAGCTACAGTTGGACATAGTAGTAATATATTAATATCATAGCCTTCCCTGGCTTCTTTCTTTTTCCTGATTTACTTTCCAATTCCCCATCAGTTGTTCCTGGGAGCTCCCCCTAAACAAAACTTCTTGATTCAAGAGCCCAGTAGAGTAGAAATACCATCCTT